>NW_010268019.1:21289-36612 GCF_000690775.1 Eurypyga helias
GCTGGTTAGAAGCTGTCACCAGTGCCAGCAACAGAAAAAAAAGAGAACCCTAAATACAGAAAAAAATACCTTTGAAAGAAACAATACTTTTCAATAAGCTGAATCTGACATGTGCTTAGTTCTCACAGCATACTTGGTTGGAGGCAAATCCATAAATCCAAGACAAGTCCTGCTTGCAGGATACAAACTGCAGCTTGCACAATCATAAATGTTAATAGCAATCACAGAATTACGGTGTCTGATGTGCTTGGTTATGCTGTAGTTAGTATAATTGAATTCATTATTTAATCATGCAATATTTTTTTGCTTTATGCTACAGTAATTCCTCTAATTACTATTAGTAATTTAATATTATAATGCATCTAAATGACTCATTTACCTATATCACATTCTTTATTGAGTAATACAAAAATATTTCAGTACCTACCTGGATTGTTCTTGCTATCAACACAGAAACATTAAAACTTATAAGTAATGATCCAAGAATCATGGAATTAAAGAACTGTAGGACACAGACTAGCAGTAATCCAGAAATCTGAATGACATAGAGCCATGTAACCTGGAACAATAATGAGATTTTTATGTCTACAAGACTTTACAGTCGTAGCTTCTTTTCTTGGAATATGTTTTAGAATTTATTTCAACAGCAAATATATCATCTTGCACTGCATCATTACACTTAAAGCCATTACTATGTCCTTTCTATATTTATGTCCTGAGCTAGTTAGGTTAATATTTTATACCTATTTTATGCCTATGGAAGCCTGATGTTATAATAAAGCAGATAAACAACTGCAGAGTGAGGAAAATATTCGTTACTTAGTATTTGGAAGATGTTTTGTATTTTTTTTAGTCAAAGAAGTGTTTCTGTTTTCATCTTCTACAGCACATTCCTAATTCCTACAAGGGACTGTAAATGCTCCCTTGTCTTTTTGGTAACATCGTTTTACTTTTTGCCTCATTCCCTTCAGCAACATAGCAGCGACAGTGGTTTTCCTGGCGAATTTCAGTGCTGCAAAAGAAAACTGCTGCTCTTGAGCAATCTCCTTCCTCCTCTCTGTGCTATACAGTGCCTGCACCTAACTTCAGCTTAGGCAAAGGTTTCTTGTGCTACCTTTTTTTTCCTGGCCACTTCCAGAGGACAAGCTTAAGCTGTGGCAATAGATAACTGTTCTGATGGCCTTCAAAATAATCCCTTAATAGTGCGAAAACATGGCTGTGTCTAAACAGAACTAGACAAAAATTAAACAACAGACATGAAATAAAACCAGATGAAAAAAATCAGACTGATTATTCGTATTTACACTTGCAGTACATACACTGTGATTACTTAAAAGCACAAAGCAGCACAGTGTATAATCGGTATTTCTTCGGGCATCCAGGTCAGTAAAATACCTCCAAAACAGTTAGCTTTAGGATAGAAAAGAACATAAATTTAGTTATTTCCAAACATAACCTTACCTTTGCTGTGGGAAGAATGTCAAAGCAGTCCAGTATGAATAATGCCAATGCTTGTATCAGCATCATAAACTGATTGAATTGCCACGTCAGGCTAAAGAGAAATGTTGCTATGAATACAGCCATAAGTGTCAATCTCTGGAAGGAGGGAAGAAAATTTTCTTTAACTGCATAGTTTCCTTCATTAAACAAACAGACAAAACACCCAACAAAACCAAACAAAAATCCACCTTAATTTGGTTTTATTTTAAATCCATTTTAAAAACACTGAGTTTCCTAACTGCAGTAACTGCTTGGAGGATAATGAACATTTTTTAGAGTTACAGGTTCTTGTATTTATGCCTGTATTTTACCCCTGTAATACCATTTGCAAGAAAATGCTGAGATCTCAGGTAGTTTCAGCCCACAGATAAGCATGCCGTATGTGTTTTACTATGCTATAAATAGCAGTTATTTTATCAAATTGAGAGGTAATAATTTAAGAACTGTTTGTCAAAGAAACTGTATCACTAATCTGCTTTTATTCCTGCAGATCAGGAAAAACTTAAATTTGTAAAACAAATAAAATCAAAATCTTTAATCCTGGTGCTCTACAAGCTTTTCTCCCACCCACTTTGCTTTACTCTCATGTTTTCTGAAACACACAGTACTGTTGTCTTGTACTCTTTAGATCTTTCCTTTATTTCTTCTCAGTGCTGAGCATATGTATTCCTCCGCATGTCAACTACATCTACCTTAACAGAAGGCTCATGATTGTTTTCAATGTTTTAAGTGATGTGTATGTGTATATATCCACTGCTATCAACACTTATTAAGTATTTTGTCCTAAGTTTTATAGACAGTTTTCTGATACTAATTTTACTGTGTTATACTTGTTAAAAATACTCACTTCTTGAACAGGCTGTAAATGAGTTCTGAGTAGGTATGTGATGGCTGCTATTTGAACAGCAAAGAATGGGAGTGCCCAGTTCTCTCTTAAAGGAATGGTGAATTCTACTCTTGTAGTATCTATTCTGTACAAACCAAACAGAGTTTCATAATGTTAAAGCAAACAAAACATCAACTTGGTAACAGAGAGGTTGCAATGACAGGCATCTTCGTGGTACTTGAACTACTAATGGATAAAAATGGAGGCTCTACTCTCTAGCTCTTTTAACATGCCTGGCTCTGAAACAACTTTATTATGAGGGTTCTGCAAGTCATCCACTGTTTCTGTACTTCAAATGTTGTATTTTAGCTTCACTTACTGTTAAAAAACTTTTATTATGGATTAAATCCTACTTATGAAGCACAGCTTGGATAATTTAAATATGAACAAACAAACCCCCAAACAAAACCACTCCTCAAATCCAGCATGTAGAGTTTTCACATTACAGGTCATTTTACTTCATTTTTTGACTTGCAAAAAGCACATATATGAATAAACAGACATCGATTTCTTCACTGTCATCCCAGTGCATTGGATTTGAATACTGCTAAACTGGTTGGGAATCTCTGGTCAAGTTCTGAATATTCTAAGACAAAAAGTATGTGATGGAAGTTAGTAAAGTTCCCCAAAGGGCAGTCATTGACAAAACCTGAATTAAAAGTTAAAACCAAAAAATAACCCCCTTTTTCTTGTGTAGAGGAAATGTTTGCTAAAAAGGACAGTAAGCAACACATCTGAGACATGCTTAGGTGGATGAAAAGCATGTCTAAAATGAAGTTACTCGGTAGTCTCAGATGTACATAATCTGGGCAGAAAGTCTTTATCCAAATCAATCCCACGTACTGATGCTATTTGCATAACAGATAACAAGCTTCCACTGTTCACAAATTATCAGATAGATCAAACAAATCTGCTCCAAACATTGTGTAAATGGAAAATATGAGTTCATGAAATAAACACGTGAACATGTACATTGCATGTATTTTTTACTTACTTTCTCCATCTTTGGAGAAAGAAACGTTTTACCACTGTCTATCTATAATTACTCTGTAATGGACATGGTTGCAGATAAAACCTCTTCAGTTTTGGGCAGAAGTGACACTGCACTTTTATTTTCTTGATTCATTTACAGATAACAGCCTATGTCACTGCTCTCAGCTCCATAATATCTGTTCTTTAGATTCTCTCTCCAAACTTAGAATTCAAGTGACAAAGCACTAGAACAGCTCAATTACCATGTTTGCTCCCCCCACTTAGTGCAGGAGATGTCTACAGGAATAAGTGAACAGAGAAGCTGAACTTCTCATGATCTCGGGTTGCTGAAGGAACCCCTGCAGGTTGGGAGTTGGGTGGTGGAGAGACCTCAAGGACATATATGCAGGTATCTTTAACACCTAAGGGATTCTAGGCTGGAGAAGACAGGGTACATCATCTGGAGACCCAGGCATATCTAAAAGATGCAGTCCACCTTCAGAGACTAATTGAAGCCCAAATTTTCTACTCACACTTACTGAAACTTTAACATCCTGTTCTGCAATGTCAGCTCATTTCTGATTATTTTCTAATTATTTTGTTTTATTTAAATATTTTTTCCCATTTTCTGGCTAATCTGGAGAGAAGCCTTACAGTTTGGGGTTTTTTTTTTGTCCAATTAATCATGCATGCAAAGGTTTAATGCCTTACCTTTGAAATGAGGTTAAATTTTAGAAAGAGCAAATGTTTAATCTCACTTACCTGTTTGTAATATACCAGCAAGCTGCCAACAACCCTGAAAGCCATGTTCCACTAAGAAGCCAGCTTGTTACATACAGAGCAATGACATATACTGCCTGAAGTCCAAACAAAGTGTAGATATAAAAATAAACGGGCTCTAGGTATTGCTGTAAAACACAAGAACACTGATGTTGACATAAAAACACTCATGGGGGGACACGACTGTACTTAACGTGAATTAGGTTTTGCTTTAAAAAGCTATCAGGAATGTTTCTAATTAGAAATAACTAAAAAAGGGAGCTACGGTTCACTGCGCAATCTTCATAATGCACTTACAATCTAAAGCCATAAATAAATGCCTACCTGAATTGGAAGAATCCTATACAGAATGCTGAGAAACACCTCCTGGTAAACATTCATTCTTTCAAGTATGTTAATTGTCCTCACAGATTCAGTTTTATTGTCATATACTAAATCATGTAAACCTTAACGATAAAGAGAAATTGAAATAGGAGATTGTCATTTCCCCCCTCCATGTTCATTTGAACAGTGAATAACTTTTTCAAAGGTACTTTAGGATCTTTCATCAAAACCTGCGAACTTTGAGTCAAGGATTCAGATCACATTACCTCTGAATGAACATGACCTTCTGAGGTCTTCAGCTTCCCTGCGTCGAATGTGACTCAGAGCGCTAATTCAAGCACTACATACTTAGTAATGTACAAAGCATTTATTTTTACACTGACATTCCTAGCATAGAATCTGTGGTACATACTGGATCTTGAGAACCATTCTTGTCACTACTTTGAACACAAGCTGATGTTACTATTGACAAATGTGTAGTGAAACAAAAATTGCTAGGGACCAACAGTTAACTATCTAGAAAACATGAGACGGTCACAGAAAACCCCATCATTGTACATGGTTGCCTTGGAAGCTCCTCACTGTGTCACTGTCCAGGCATACAGCGAAAAAATTGCCCCTTTCCAAAAATGGCTCATAATTCAGATTCAACATAAGAAGAATAAAAATGAAACTAATATAATGAATTAGCCAGCAAGGCTGAAACCTCAACAGGTATGAAAGCTGTCCCACAAAGTGATTGCCTTCAGAAACTGATGTATCACTGTGAAATTTATTATGTCCAGAACTTCGTGGCTCCCTGACGTATGAGCAGAATAAAGCTGTCTCCAGCACAGTTGTTACACTGTCTTTCACAGACATGGTATTGCTTGTTCTCAGCAACATTTGAAAAAATACTAAAAACGGTCAGCTGGCGACACGAAGTAAAACTTACTTTACAGTTTACAATACCTTGCTGGATGGAAGCAGCCTGAATCATCTGTTTGTAGTAGGAATAATAAAGTCCACATTCTGTTCTGAATGAGATTTCTCTTTCCACTTCCTGCAAGTGAAAGTTCAATAGTAAATCCACTTTCCATTTGCTTTTCACAACTATATGAAGCTGCCTTCAACTCAGATTCTTGCTGCACCAGGGAAACGGACTTACACAGCGGCTTGACTCTTTGGGTTTGCACATTCTGTGCAACTTCGTTCAAATAAAGGTAAAATACATGGGCAAATTAGGGTGGAAGGCAAACGGCAGAGGTGCCAGGTGAAGTCATTTGTCTCTGTTAACCGGGGAAACGTGTATGCCTTTTGTGATTCTGATAGGCTGTTTGGAAACATTTTGGATCTTTTACTGTTTTCACTGTAATACTCAATGTTTAACTAGGTGCAGTGGCCAACAGCTTGAATTTAAAACTGCATATGCTTGCTCCATGCATTTAACCTTTTCTTCCAGATGTAGATATCCCATAGTGTTCCCCGGCTTTGCCACCTTAAGGCTCAGTTAATTTAGTGTGCTATACTTGGGACTGCAACCATAATGGCACTCCAATTGTTCAGCTGGCAGAGAACGCTGCTGCCCACTTCTTATGTGGAAGCAGGAAGCCAGCTGTTCATCACTCATACTGACATGACAGGTTAAAGGAAAAGCGATTCTTTAATTGTTCTCAGGTGTAGGTAAAATTATTTTTCAAATGATCAAATTATTTAAACCAAGTACACTTCAAACTATGCCTTTTTCTTGGCTGATACTGCAGCAGCTGGAGTCTGGTAAGACACGAAAGCTCTCCTAGAGAAAACTTCTCTCAGCACAGGATCTTTGCTTTGGAATTCACCTCCTTTTGTTCACTCGTTTGGTGTGAAGACCTAATGAAATTTAACAAATTATGAGCCTTGGGCAACCACATTTAAACAAGACCACATGGACAACCAATCTGAAAAAAATAATAGGCATCTTATACAAAACTGTTTTGTTATTAGTGATCCTTTTAGTAGCTTCTATAAAAACATCCCAGCAAGTGTCTCTCATAAGCACTAAGTTAGAAAAGGTTTATATCCACATTTGAAAATCCAGTGAGATTCCTGTACGTGGCGTATGCAAGTCATTAAGAAATTTAACTGAAATTTCTAAAAATAATTTTACTAATTCAGTTTCCTTGACAAGACAAGAAAACATTACCAAACGAGAAGAATGTTACTGTTTTGCCATTTTTATGAATGCCATTCTGGTTAATGCAAACCTGCACAGAATCCCAAGACTTTCATCTTTCGTATACAGTCCCATCTCTTTTGCTGGAACAGAATCAATGCCACCTCAGAGCTAACATAAAGCTAGATAAAAGATCATGTTCCTCCCTCCTCTACTGCCCAGTATAGAATCTCATCTCAAAACATGTGTTTTATTGAAGTCAATTGCTGACAAACTAAACTGATATTAGGTCTGGTCTGAGAAAAAAATCAACAGATAAAGCCGCATCTAATTCAATGTAAGTTCACAATTAAACTCTCCAGCTGCTCTACGACACACAAATCATTGTAATACCAGCAGAAGAAACTGACACTGGCACTAAATACTAACTGCCACACACTTAGCAAAATGAGAATGCTGGATTTTGAACGAGCTCTACTTCCAAATTTATCACTACTGGAAAGTTTTCTAATACCAAAAAGTGGCTGATTCTAAGTGCTCATTAAAAAAAAAAAAAAAAGAAGAAAAAAAAGAGAGGAATGTTAACATTTGGAATTTATTAAGGGGGAGAGAGTAGTCACAGAGGGGGATCTAATTAGCAAAAATGCATTCAAACATGATTAATTTGTAATCCTGGCACCAGCTGTATTCAACCAAATGCCATACTTTATGAGACAAACACTAGTGAGTTTTACATCTGTTTCATGCTAAGATAACATCTGTTTTATTCGCTCACAATACTTTCCCAGTTCTACAGCAATTTATACTTTTCCTAGTATTCCATGTCAATAAAAACATACAGACTTATGGGTAAGCATTGTAACAGCACATGTTTATCTTTCTGTATATTCAATTTGAGCGTTTAACAAAGAAGTTAGCACTATTAGAAGGAAGAAACCAGAACACTATCCTCCAGGATACGAATAGAGTGACATATGATTTCAATTTATGCAATTGTGTCCTAATAATATTAAGCATTCAAAACAAAATACAAAAGACTTCCCCTCAAGGGCAGAGCAAAATTTTAGCGCTTAGGTTTCCTCAAACTCCTTCATCAAGTCATTTAGAACAGTGAGCAAGCAGCCGAAGTCCGAGTTGTGTTTTTCTATAAATGAAGAGCATTAAGCAAAGCTTCAATTTTTCTTTTTTGACAAAGCTAAACCACAATTTGTATAATTGAAAATATTTTTCAGTTGTTCAATTTAAGATCGGAAAGATGTGAAAATCATCTCAACCATTCAGTGGAAACTCAACACAGACAGCTGCTATCAGTGCTCCCGGGTGAGAATCACGCCTCCAGCAAACCTACGTGATCCTTGTACATGGTCTCTTGGCTGGTTAACCTCACGCCCATCTGTCAGAATGGCATGGGTCCTACTTAGATCAGACTTTTTATCCAGAGTAAAAGTACTCTTAGCAACCCAACCAAAGTACTGCCCTGCCCTCCTTCTCTTCATGCCTTACGCATTCCCTTTGTAAAGTGCTAATTAGCTGGCTGTTTCCTCACTTTTTTTCCATCTTTCTTTTATATTCAAAATGTGAAAAGGGAAAATATAAGCACTTCAGAGAAGGAGTCCCAGGGTTCTTACCCTGCATGTCTTTAAAATTTTATATTTTTATTCCTGACTTCTTGCAAGCAGCAATTTTATTAGAGGAGAATTCAACGGCAGTAGTCTGAATGCTTACTCAGGAGGAACACAGAACAAACGAAAGCTCTGAAGTTTACCTGTTGGTGTTACAGTATTAATTGGCTACTGAGCCTTGGCTCAGTCCTGTTCCAAGTTTCTTCAGAGTTTGCATCTGAACAACCAATACAGCAGCTGACAGGAGAGGTGACGAGATTCTCTCCTCACCCCTCCCGTGTTGTTATTTTCATAGCAGATCCCATTCCCAAAAAACACCCGAAGAGCAGTCACTAAACTACTATTGAAAATCACTGGAAATAGACTGCCCATTTTATGTGTGTCGTGCCAGAAAGTTTTCAGAAAACTGAGAAAGGATTTTTGGATAAGGAATCTGTTTTAGCTTTCACCATCATAAACAGAAATCTTTGTTGTTTCAAAGTACATGAGATGAGATACAAACTTTTTTATTCAAAAATGTTTGGTCAAGAGAAGTGATTATAACCTTCTGTGATCTCTGCTGGAAGCGTACACAAACACAGCTTCTGACTACATGACATGATATTGGACGTTCTCTTTTATTTTAGATGGTTCTTTCAGAAGTCTTGGAATAAAAGAAAGAAAACAAATCATGTACCTCTTTCATAGCACCCTTCAATATCTGCATTTTCAGTTTTTCTGATAAGAAAACAATTTTGCATCTTTTCCTAATGACTGTGGCAAATTTATAATAGCAGGCATATTTATTAGCAAATAACAGGATTCACACACACTGCAGCAGCTGAAATCAATGCGCTGTTGGAAGCCACATTCAAAATAGAACAAAGCAGTATAACAACCACAAAACAGTTTTTCTAGTTGGGTGAACCACTGCTGGAAGACACCCAAAACGGAACTGGCTTTCTATGAACTGCAATTGAAATCACAGAAAGGCAATCACTGCAAGTGTACGTGCAAGTTGTGACTTCAGTTACTTAGAAGTGAAGAATCGTGACTTTGCATAATCAATTCTTTTTACTTCCCATTTTTAGGGTTGAATACAGTTGGCAAACTGTACAATTTTGTAACTACACAATCATGATGTTCATGTATCAATGGGGTCTTCAGAACAAATCCTCCCCCTTTTGTACCTAAATGGTATCTGTAAAAGCTCTGTTCAGTTTAGTGCAAGTGTCACACAAACACCGCAGATCTCCTCCTACTGAGGAGCACCTTCTCCTAAAAGTAGAAAAGACAAAACAAGTCATCCATTACGTCCAACTAAATTAATTAAGTAGCCATACACACTCTTTTGTGTATGAATTCTTACCGTCTGACTAAATGTAGCTTATTGGAAGGAATGAAGTTCAAGGGTATAATGTATTATTATATAATTTTTATATCAGAAGTCACTAACATAAAATCCCGAAGATTGTACTACTTACAGGCAATTCAGAGTGACTGAAATTCCTAATTTAAAATGTATGGAATATAACTGATATAGAATTTTTCTTTTCCATGTTTCTGAGCAGTGGTGATGCACTATTATGTTTCATAAGTTTGTTAATGAAACACTGGATGTGTAGTACTGCATCCATTTAGTCTATATTTAATGTTTAATAAAAATAAAATAACCTTGGTGTAGTAATTGCATGCCAAGGATTAGACTGCAGTCCTTCCTTCCAAGGTTTTGGGCTGGGGCATGCATTAAAATAAAGCCTACTTGTAGCGTATTTTATTCTTGTCTTTTATTAGTATATGGCATATGCTGTAATTAGAAGATTAGCGTATTCAGAAATGCTGAAAAACACGTGCATACATCTAGAGACGCTACAGTGTCCACTCATACATGCAGCGCAGAGGTGTCTATACTGTTTCACAGATGTTAGGATGAGCCTCCCTGTCTCAGCTTTGCAGAAAACCTTGCAGACACTTGACATGTAGCTTTTTCTTCCCATGCTATGCATAAACCAGTATTTTGTCTAAACTCAATCTCATCCATGTATTTTTTCTGCTTAGTTAAGAGGAAGAGTATCAAAATACACAGTTTGGATTTCTGATCTTGCTATTCTCACAGCCACAAAATGCTCTGATGCAGATATTGGCAAGAAAACAAGCTTTAACTATGTTGAAGTTAAGAGTAAATCCTTAGAAAGCTTTGTGTTAATCAAAGTGAAAGCACAGTCAATGTGACCTGACAGACAATTGCAGAAAATCTGACCAGATTTGACTCATCCTCAACTTTCTTTGTATTTACAAATAACCTGCAGGGGATAATACCTGTTTGGTCTCAAGCTGCAATAAATAGTTTAAAGAACAAATCTTTAAGTGTACCATGGAATCTCACTGGGGACACCAGTGTTTACAAAATAAATTTCATCTGTCTGATCCATCAAGTTAGAGCTCTAGCCTTTTATCTGGGAAGATATCCTTAGAAACAATCGAAATCGATGGTGTGTGCGTGAAATGTGTATATACATTTCACAGTGTATAATATGTATGTACATACATACAATACACAGTGTATGCTTACTGAACACATAGTTCCAAAAAGCAGGAGTACGTATGAAGCCTGATCACTTTGGCCCTGTGTTACAGCTGGTTATTTTATCTCTAATAACGTGAAATCTCATTAAAGCTTTTCCTGTTTTTACCAGTTTAAAATCAGCACTGTGGCCACATGCATCCTCTGGGGGAGTTCACATCTTACTGAAGAAGTTATAATGGGAAATCAGAGAATATCTGCATCTCTTTCTCCTTTAACCTGCTGGTAGATTAACTTAATGCTTTTTAGGATCTTTCCATCAAATTGCCTGAAATGGACCATGCTCGAATGTTACTGGGTATTGTATCAACCCATCATAGGATGAAATGAGAGCTAGAGAGACAACAGAATCCAGACTAAAAATATCTGAGGGGGGCTTAATTCAGTTTTGGTATCTAGTGGCATTCTAGATTACTTAAAATGGAATCAATAATTACCAAATTAAATGAGCATTTCATCACTGGGGGCAACTTAATTGCAATTACAGACCTGCTTTCCTCAGGGAACTTTGTGTCCCTCTGTATGGGTTCAGCCTAGAGAGACAACAGAATCCAGACTAAAAATATCTGAGGGGGGCTTAATTCAGTTTTGGTATCTAGTGGCATTCTAGATTACTTAAAATGGAATCAATAATTACCAAATTAAATGAGCATTTCATCACTGGGGGCAACTTAATTGCAATTACAGACCTGCTTTCCTCAGGGAACTTTGTGTCCCTCTGTATGGGTTCAGCACGTTATGCTCATACACTGCCTCAAGTCCACGCTTGTTTGTACTTCAAAATACACCATACCTGTATAATTAATCAATACTTGCTTTTGGAAGGAAGAGGCAAACCTACAGTGTACCTTCAATATATATAAAATCTAGCTATGTATTCCAAGAGGAGCGTGGGTGCAAAACAGTATTATATGTATAATGCAACAGCAATTGTTTCTGAAACTGCCAACTATTTTTATTGCGGGAACATTAGTGTTTCTGGGACAGAAAAAGGGCGTAGTATAGGAAAGACATATTGCAACACAAGTATTCCAATTAAATTTATGTACTCCTTGAGTAATGTAATACACAGACCTAACAGAGTGAACTTGAGGCATCTAAAAAGAAAATGACTCACCTTTTTCTTTTCTCTGGTTAAATTTAGATGTGTGTACAGCTGAATTATTTTCCCATGCAATGATTCTAGGAAAAAACTAGGCAGCCTTGAATCTTGGGAATGGTTGGTTTTACATCGGTGAATGTCTGAAATACGTTCTGAGGTTTGCATATTCAGGATAACATCATATAAAATTAGTATTGAATAGTAGGAGACTGTGCCTAAACTTTATTACAATATCACAGTACAAATACAATTAGAGAACTGCGTGCCAGCATTTTGCATACTGTTTACTTTAACTGGTTTTGTTTGGGTTTGGATTGCTTCAGATAAGAGATAGATGATTGTAGAGCAACATGTGTAAGTAGATTGTTGAAATTCTATTCTAGATAATGATCAATGGTTGGAAGAACCCTAGCTGCAACTCAGGCAGGAGCTGTCTAGCAATGTTTTTAGACAAAAGTTGGAGAAAGGTATTTATAGAAACAATCAAGTATTTAAAAACAGTGGGAAGGGAAGCACACCTTATTAAACTACATTTTAAAAAATGAAATATCCTATGGTTTGAAGAAAGTTGCAAGACACATAAATACATAAATTTCAACACTCATATTAACGCTCTATGAAAGCACTGATGAAACTATGAAAATGACTGTTACCTTAATATTGGAAAACCACAGGTCATTTTCATGCAGTGTGGCAACGTAAACAGAAGTAAGAAGTCCAAGAGAGATGGCAACAATTCCACCGACAGTAATTGAGAGTACGTTCCACAGCTTTCCACCTGTATGATCTTGGAAGAAAAAAAAATATTTCACTCTGTAATTGTGAAACACCTCGTTCAACTTCAGAGGAATTTTGGAAACTCGCACACTGCCTGCACTAGTACAGTTTACCTTCTGTAGACAACAGGGCATTTGGTTTTAAGAGATCTTTAAGGGGATGTGGGTTTTATTTTCTCATACAGCAAACACAGAGTATTTTATTTACATGAAAAGTGAAATAAGGTGTGCCTTAATTGGTAAAATGCCGTTACAGTTTAACACCACCACGATCCTATGTAAGTCTCGACAAGTACCATACATGATTTGTAAATCTAAACTGAAATATCCGCCGGGGCAACTTTTTAAATTAAGGCAATACAGGATGACTGATCCCAACGCGAAATTAAAATAATCATCACACGTCTTAAAGTGGCTGCCTGTTCTTTGGGGGTGTGCTTGGGTTTTGTAAAAAAATATCACTGAAGGTTCAGAAGCCTCACTAAATACCCACAAAGAGACTGAACAACGGCCAAAGCAGCCTTTGATAATGGTGTCACGCTTTGGACTGCAGACGACCTCCTGCAGACATCAAAATAAGATTATAGATGGAATGAAGGAAAAGAAAGGTTCTGTTTCTAGGTAGCTCAATCACTTTTTTCTACACTTAAGTTACCGGGGTTTTTTAGTTTTTGGGTGTGGTTGGGTTTGGTTTTTTTTTTTGAATGTTGATTTCAGGCTTAATATGGATCTTATTGATCTGGAATCCTATCTTTGAAATGGCTATTTCATACTGCGTGTGACGTCAACATAATGGGTACTAAATATGCAATTCAATGGAACTGAGGGCTAGGCTGGATGACAACTATGAGCACGGAAGCAACAATGTGACCTTCATCTACCCAAACTGAATATATAGAAAGATTTAGAATCTAAAATCAAAACAGCCCTTAAAGTAATTTAATTAAAAATACCCACAACCCCAGACTTTGCCAACTCTAAATTTATAAATCCAAATAAAAATGTTGTCAGTATTACTTAAACAGATCCTCAAATTAAGGCACTTAATGTCTCCCTTTTAAATTTACCTAGCTAGTCTGTCCTATAGTCAAAAAGCAAGGGTTTGCAGTTAAAAATCAGATTTCATGTACAATCTGCTTATATTTAAGTACAACTCATCACAGGTCTTCAACTCCTTTTATGCTACCAATGATTTGAACTGAGATTCGTTTAAGAATGGCTACATTAAATCTGAAAGTGTGTCACTGATACTAAACTGAAAAAAATTGTTCTCACCAATTTAAATTAGGATTTTAAAATAGAGGTGTGATGGACATGCAGTAATCTGCATGCCCTCTGTCTCATCCAATTAATTCTGGTGATAGATACACAAGTATGAAAATGTATTTGGTACATGCCTAGTTCTAACCTGTGCTTAGGACAGGTACCAAAAGCTAAACATCACTAAAAAGCCACAATGTTACAATCCTTTCCATTACCCACCAGACAGAATTTTCCCATCAGGCTTCACATTCTTCTCCTCTGAAGGCTGCTCTTCAGCCGCTTCTGTGCCTTTTCCCACCCTTCTCTGTCTGACGGCTGTCATTATGTCAGTCACTTTAATTCATTCTTCTTCAGTCTGACTCCTAAACGGACACACACAAGCAATGCATCTTCCTACCCAAACATTCACTTAACGCTGTATGAAATATCTGAACACAGAACCATCTTTTACTGCCATCAGAGACTCGACTTACGGGACCGTTCTGTAGCTGAATTATAGCTTACAAAAACTCAAGATTCTTCTAATTTTTACAACTCAGCGTGCAAATGAAAGAGAACATTGTCTTAAACTTGTAAAGATTTTAGTTCACAATTGTACATACTCCTGAAGTTTTCAGAACGATTAATTATTTTGACAGCCCTCACGACTCAAAATGCACACCAGGCTCTGCTTCTATGAAAAGGTGTAAGCCCCTTCAATGAAAAATTGAGGATATTTGAGTTGGACACCTAAAAGAGAAAGCCAGTTGTTTAAATCTTGGCTTTCAGGAAATCCTAAAAAAGGGAGCCGTAAGATGAAAAAATGATGACAGACAACGTGTTATAAAAAAGTAGAGAGACAGCATTAAAAAATATCCTGAACATTTTATACTCTTGAAGCACAAAATTGGAGAACATGACAAAAAAGAGAAAGATGAGCAGCTAGTCATTCCCCAGGTGCTCTCTGCTCCGTACATAAAACTGCTTCCCATTCAGCCTCCCATTCCACACCTGACCATCAGTGTCATCCCAGCCCGAATGCAAAACCCCAGCCATGCCCAGAGCGCCAACGCCGGCAGTTGTGTCCCCACTGGTAATGGTGATTCTCTAAGAAATAACACCTCAACCGCACAACTTTCTTGTTTTATGGCTCTTGCAGTGGATAAACTTCCTCTTTATCCCGCATGGAAAATACATGGAGGGAATTATGTGAGCATGTCTCAGAGTCATCTTGTAGAAAACCCGACAATTAATTAGTACGGGCAAGATGGTCCTCATAGCCACCCTCCTTCTCTGCACTGCCGGTCTGGGGCTGCTTCCCGCAACGCCTCCCGCCGACGGGAAGAGTTGGCATCGCCGGCACAAGCAGGGAAAGCCTCCACAGGGCGCCGGGAAGGGATCGTGCCTCGGCCCCCAGCCCCG
>NW_010268020.1:0-8483 GCF_000690775.1 Eurypyga helias
GGTCGGGGGTTTTGGGGGCCTTTGGGGGTTTTGGCGGGGCCTTTTTCTCATCAACTTTGGCAGTAGAACCGCCGGCCATCGTTCTGACTGCCCCGCACGCCAGGATGTAACCGAATTGCAGCCACCGACGCGTAATTTGGGGTTTTTGTTTTTTTTTTTTCCCCCGTAACGACATTTCGGGTTTGGTTGGGGAAAGGTCTGGTGCATCCCGTGTTTCTGACGGTTTGCGTTTCCGTGCCTGTGTGTGTGCCAGCAGAATATCCCTCTCTCCTGGAAGAATGGTGAAACTGGGGAATAATTTCAGCGAGAAGAGCACAAAGCAGCCCCTTCTGGAGGATGGATTTGACACCATCCCCCTGATCACACCCCTGGATGTCAATCAGCTGCAGTTCCCACCTCCCGATAAGGTACAGTAGGCTTTAGTTTCCACCCTGGAGAATCACACCCAAAGCTCAGGCGAACAACAAAAGAATAGGTTACGTGTAACGAGCGGCTCGGAAATGGCAGGAATTAGGGGGTGTTTTAAAGCATGCTGGTGCCCTGTGGGGGAGAAGAAACCCCAAACCCTGACTGTTCAGCGAATGGAAATCCGGTGGTAGTGATTTGCATTAAAAAGCAGTGGGAAATGGTAGCAGTAAGGATATATAGATTTCACTGCTGATGAATGGAATATGGGAACACCCAACCGCGAGCTTCTCTGTGCCCTTCCTGTGCCATGTCTTCTCTATCTGGAAGGTACTGTGCGTTCTCTGTGAACGATGCGCATTTTCTCTGTCCGGAAAAAGCCCCCCTAATGGGGGAATAAAGCACTGCTTGGTGTCTCCGCAAGATGTGCACGGGCAGAGTGGCCACAGAGAGAAAGAACTTCTGTGTGCCTCCTGTGCTTCAGCAGGAAATTTATGCTCGCCCTAGACAAGCTGAAATAACTAGGTGAGAACAGGCCACTGAGTTCTTGGCAACTGATTTGGTTATAAACCCTCCGGAGAGGGGATTCAGATGCTCCGTAGCCGGAAGGGAGCAGTCCAGCGTGCTGCCCACAGGTTGGAAGGGAGGTGCGCACGCCACATTCCACATTACGTGCTTGATTACAGACGGTTCAAGGATTTAGGGAAGTGAAGGCGGTAGCCTGCAAATACGTTTACTCTCCTCGCAGTAAAGAATTCAGTAAGTGTTACTGCAGGTGAGGCATACAGCGGTAGGATGCTTTTTCAGATATTTCAGTAAGCTGTTTTAGTAGGATACTTCCTTGCACGTTTCTCGCGTGTGCATCTGGCAGAAAAAAGCTTTGCGGTCTTTGGAAAACGGAAAATTTAACTGGGAAGCGGTTGGTAATATCTTCATGCTGTATTTTTATTGTTGGCATTGTGTCCTCCACTAGCTCAGTTCTGCTTCTGGATAAACTGATAGCTGTGTATTCCTCATAGCTCAAAAAAAAAATCCACTCAGGATCTCATGCAGGGTAGAGAATTTTAGCTGGAGAAATTTGCCTCAGTGGAGTGTTGCTTGTAGGCAGTACAAATGAATTTTTGGCCTCCATTTTAATTGCTATCAACATCATTCTGTGTTGTGTGTGGTGACCAGTTGGGAGGCATAAATGCAATAAGCCGTAACAGCTGTTAGAAAGCCTGAGGGTCCATTTTCTGCCCTCGGTTACGGGGGTTTAAATCTTGTAACCGAGGACAAAATTGCACCCTCAGGCTTTAAAACAAGTGAAGTCTTACTGTGTCTGATAGCGCCTGCCAACTGGTGACTGGATATAACCGATTACCAAGGACCAGTGTCCAAAAGGAATTGGTTCTGTTACTGCACTGCTAGGCAGAAGGCTGAGCTAGGGACCTGTATGGGAATGGATTTAACCTGAGCGCAGCCTCTGTAGTGAACCCAGGAGGTTCTGTGCCCGCCTGATTGCTCCTGCTAGGACAGGGCGGAACTCCTCCTGCCTTCACAGCGTTTTCCTTGAATGAAAGTGAACGAACAACCAGGCTAGAAGCTTAAAAAAAGGAGTATTTAATTGGCTCTTCTACTCTTTCTACTGTCTGTTTGCATATTAGCTTTGCTTTCCTTTCCTCTTGCAAACACAGAGGGGAAAAATAAAAACAGGTATTTATTGGTCCTACTGGTTTCCTTCTGTGACTGGTTAGTCATGTCAGTATGTCTTCGCTGGTTGCTACAGACTCCAAGGCAGCAGTAGAGAAACTGATGTGAAAAGAAGCAGCAGCGTGAAGATTGACACGCAGATCAAATGCTGAAGTACGAGGACACTCATGTATAATGAACAGGAGTGCCATACTTCATGTACCTCTGCTTATTACTCACTTAGAAGGCTCCAGTATGGCAGTGAAGCATAACTTCTTGAACAGTAGCGACTGCAGCACTAAGAATTTGATGATTTTGACAGCTTCTAAATTAAAGGGGTGAACTGATTTAAATTCCTATTTAGGTATGTTAAACAAAAGAAGACATTACATAACCAAGCAGATAGAACTGTACGTTCAGTGTCAGCTGAATGTGATTTGAGTTGCCTGAGATTATGCAACATCAAGGGGGAGGAAGGGAAGTAAAATGTTAGAACACATTCCAAAAATCTTCAGAGGGTTTACTTCCATGATGCTGTTGAGCAGTCATAAAGTTATGTAGTCATAATTGTTACCTTACTAATCATAGCTAAAATAGGTTTAAAAACTACCTGTGTCCCGCACAAATGTGTGTAATGCCATGAAAGTATCTAATAAGCTTTGTGATACTGAATCTAGGTACAGTTACACGTTTAGATACCATCTCGGGGAACCCACAGCTTTAATTTCGGTACCTAGCTGCCTGTGAGTGTCACAATCTTAATTTCAGAATAATGTGGTTGCTGTTGATATCACGGGCTGCTCTAAAGATAGAATCTCATTCTAAAAATCTTAAAGGGTCTAGATATTTATTCTTTGGAACAACGGGGAAAGTTTAGCAGATGGAATCACAGAATGGTTTGGGTTGGAAGGGACCTTAAAGATCATCTAGTTCCAACCTCCTAGATCTTACTAGCGCTGTCAGTACCATAAACTGTACCCTGTCTTGAGAGTGATACTTTGGAAAAAAAGGTGCTAAAAAAATGTAGAAGACAAAAATGAGGCAAATAGGTTAGGTATGTGAAAATTTTGTACAATTAGAATGCCTAGGAGAGCACTAGAGATGTGACTGACTTAAGTATTTTAGGAATACAGGCAAGGTGCAAAATTGTGTAGCTGGAGGCAGTAGCAAGAAATCAACTGAAGTCAAAGAGCCTTGGGTGTTTCAAGAAATGTCATTAACGCAAAGGTCTCTGCGCATCTTGCTGCTTGCAGCTGCTGAGTTGAAAGCCAGATGCCAAGAGTGCCAAGAGCTATAGTCTGGAACATAGGGGACAGCAGCTAGATGGGTCATTTCACTTCTTTTAAACTCAAAATCCCACCATCATGGAACATGGCTACTGGCAGCGGCATCATCTGCTAGATTTCTGTGGGCACCGTTCAGTCATTGTCTCAATCCTATTGGTCTCCAGTTTGCAATCCCATTAGTGGGATCTCCTGAAGCAAATGGAGGTGGCTGTTCTCAGGCTATGCAAAGTGGGAAGCTTCATGATTTGGATTTGAACTAAGGAGATGCTTGCCTGGTATAGCAGCACAGGACCACCACAGATGAAAAGGTTGAATGTTTGTGAAATTGTTGCATAACAAGTCGTCCTGTAGGTCCATCAAAACCACCCTGAGAGATAATTTTGCTGATGATTGCTGTGACAGGAAAAGTAAGTAACAGCTTACAGCTTCCGAAGAAGAATTACACAAAACGGGGTTAAAAAAACCGTGGCGCTAGATGCGCTTATGAGCAGGTGAAAGAAGAGTTAATGAATAAACAAGATTCCTGTGGCTAGTTTCAGCTGACAGCTTTTTGATTGTTTGTTTTTGTTTTTTTTTTTTAAAAAGGTTGTGGTCAAAACGAAAACAGAATATGAACCTGATCGCAAGAAGGGAAAGTTCCGTACTCCTAAAATAGCTGAATTCACAATCAGCATCACTGAAGGTGTTTCGGAAAGATTTAAGGTAAGCAGTGCTATCTGAAGATGTTAATAACTCAGTTGTGCTTGCAGAAGTGCTCAGAATAATTGCTGATCAAAGCTGGCTGTAACTAACAGGGCGGCTGTCAGGGCTATAGCTGGGCACGAGAAAAATAAATTCAGTGTTGTAATAGTTCAGTATTTAGCCATTAATGCTGCAAGATTTGCTTTTGTTGCTTTTGTTGCTTGTGGTCTGTCTCTGGCAGACGAATTCAGAAGGCTCTTCTGTCAGCGTGTGGGTTTCAGACCATGCTGGCCAGGTTGCCTGTGGTCTACACGCAGGTTCCTCTCATGGCACGGATAAAGCTTTTGTTTTGTGTTGAAGTACAAGAACCACGAGAGTATTTGTTTTCTTTTTGGCTTATTATTTTTCACTGTGGCCAAACCATTCTCTTAAAAGCACTGTCATATTCCATTATGTATTTTTGTGGTTAAATGTATGACTTGGCAGCTCAGGGAGGTATACCAGAGCTCTTTGCCATCAGTTTTCCTGGTCCAGTTGTATCTTACAGCTTGGTGACGATGGCAGTTCGGCAGGAATCTGACTCAGCTCTACTCTTCAGTGTCCACACCCCTATTACTCCCTTCAGTAGTCCTAGGGGAAAGCTGAGAGCTTAACTGGTCCAAGGATTGAATTACGTTTCCCCTTCTCACTGGAGGATAGGTTTTCTGGCTCTGTGTAAGTAAAGCAAAGCGGGAAAGTTGGCACTTCAGCTCGTGTCTTCCTACCTGTTCTCTTAACGAAGCAAGGCTGCAGCTTTGCTGTTAATTTGGCCTCTTACCCAAGGGCGCCAAAGCGTTTTTAAACGGGGTGACCACGCTGTTGTGTGCACCAAGTACAAATACATTTGGAAAGCCTAACGTTTAGTAGGACCGAAAAATACAGACTTTCAGTAAAGATGTGGATTCCCTTTGTTTTGCATGTTTCTAACCTCTGCGTGACAGGAGTTTTGGGGCACACCCAGAGGTTCTAGTTCTGTAATTTGAAGAATGAAGCCCAGAAGTTGTGCCTGAGCAGTGGTTCTGAAAGCTGCCCAGGCCCAAGTCCGCCTCCGAAGTGTGCGTGCAGCTCCCTGCGTAATCAGAGCGTGCGATACAAACCCAGTGAGCGCTCGAGGGGGGTTCTACGCCTGCAGAAGAACTTTGCAGGGTGTTGCCAGGACAAATGTCTTAAGAGCAGGTCAGCTGGTGGAGTCTTCAGCTGTACAGCGAAGTGTGTAGGTTCCCAGTGAGCTGTGTGGGGAACCGCCTCAGGTAGCTCGCAAGGGGTGTTACGGGGTGTGACAGGGATCTACTGGGGAGGTAAGAAACCCTGCTCAGCTTTTCTGTTCCCTGATTTTGGAGCGAGGCCAACCCATCCCTCCAGGTAAACGCTACATTCTGACTAGCATTATCTTTGTCCTCCTGGCACCATAGTACCAGTACTTGAGAGTAAGCCCCTTCCTCTCGGGTGAGGGTTGTGCACGGTATTGTTGGGTTAGATGCAGATGGACAGCTCCAGATCCAATCACGCTGAGGTGATTGGAAAATGCTTCCTACGTGGTAGAAGAGAAAGGGGAGAAAGTGTTCAGTTTGAGTGCCCTGCTAGGACTTTGGTTTCAGGGAACTGAGCAGAACCTACGCCTGAGGAATTTGCACTTACCCACTAGCTGCAGGGACGAAGGGATTTCGTCGCTCGAGCATTAAATTGCAGATAAGGCAGAGTTTTGAATCTCTTAGTCGCATCTAAGTGTTTTGCGCATCTCTGTCGATCCGGGCTCTTTCTGCCTTCGCTGGGAAGAGCTGAGCAAACGTGATCTCGGGGAACAACAAACAAGCAGCGTGTCGTGCTGCCGGGTAGTCTTTTCTAGTTCCTATAGCTGAACCCTGAGGAGCCTGAGCGTTCTTGTGTAGCGCTTTTGTATACCTTTGGATGGCATACTTAAATAAAATGACTTTCAGATGTTACTTTATGATGATCTCTCTGGAATTAATCTCCTACTACAGGGTTGCTAGGTTTTGCTGCTAGGTAACTACTGCATCAGAGAGAGGTTTCAGTAAGATTTGCTATCTCTGGGGAATTGCAGGGTGATTCACGCTGTGGCTGTAAGTCTGGCTTTCTGAAGAAGAGTGTGGGGGTTGATCAATTAGGAAGATTGTGGTTCAGTTAATTGAAAACAATAGTTTCATGCAGAACATTCAGGTCTTAAAAATGTCCCTTAATCTCTATGTAACAGTTTTAGAATTTAATTATGCTGCTTGCAACATTTTAAAGAGAACTGACTGGTTCTCCAGCAGGGATGATTGTCATATTCACCACTCCCAGTAGTAAATATTACATGAATAATTGATGAAATTTCATAAATATGTAGATGAAAAGTACTGATTGTGTGAGGTTTTCTCCTGGGTCCTTATTAATTGTGAACCATCATGTTAACTGCTGCTGTTGATTTTGAGAGAGCAAAAGGGTATTTGTGTGAAAATTAAATATTTGCTATAATTATGAAATGCATTATTTAACTGGTAGGATATTGACTTTGGCTTGTGTTTGTGAAAAAAAGCTTCAGATGCTATTTTAATGACTTCAATATTGCACATCACTGACGCGTAAGCTTGCAGCAAGGCACAGCCCAAATGTTGTGCTAAAAATAACAAAAGTCAGTCAGTCATATTTACAAATAATTCACATGAGTATTCTAAGATGTACTTCTTAAACAAGGACCAAGCAGATTGCATTTTTGGGATTCAGCAGTGCAGATCACCTAAAGCTGCTGTTCTTGAGAAATTACACGTTATAACAAATGAAGCAACTCCAGCATGTGCATGTGTCATGTAGATCATTCGGTGTTTTAGCAGCTGGGTGAAAAAGAAATTAGAACACACATTTTCTGCATTTGATCCACATCACCACAGTTATTACAACAGAGCTGGGAACGTTTACAAACAAAACTGTAAGTATAATCTTCCGGAGCGAAGCCACGTTCTGAATTCAAATCAGACTCTGTCAGAACGCGAAAACTTCCCCATTCAGTGAACCCTGTTGTCTTAATTTAGTTTTATGGCACTAACCACACCAAGGAAGATGGGATTTTCACCGAAGGTTGTTTTTCATTGAGAATAAAAGTCTTGCTGTTGTTCTCTGAACGGTGTAGGCTGAGGTGGGGAGTTGGTCCGTCACATCTGGAAAGCAAATGAGGCAGGTTTTTCCCTCCTGTAAATTGTCTGCTGTACAGAGTAACACAACAAGGCTGTAAACGTCGGTTCAAATGAGCCTTATGAATCAGGATGTAGGGGGAAGCTCTTGCAGGGGAAAATTGATGGTATCGGTTACCCAAGGCCAAACCTTTGCTTCTCCCGTTGACAGAGGAGTGTTGTCACAAACTCCAGTTGGATTTTATAGTGGGATGTCTGTTCTGGCATCCATTGAATAGGGCTGCAGTTGACAGTTGTGCACAGATACGCCAATTTAAAAAAATAGTCTGGTGTATCAAAGTATGAGGGTTTTTTTTGGTTTTGGGGAAACCTGAATAAAGAACATTCAGAAGAATTTTGAAAGCAAACACTTAGGTTTCCCAATAAATTTCAAGCCCTTAAATAAACCCAAGCTGTGGCATGCCTTAAACCATGTGGTTCTACTCAAAGGCTGTTCAGCTCTTCACACTTGACATCTCTACATACATCTGAGTGCGGAGCCAAGGCCTCAAGCTTATGTCTGTGGTAAGACCATATGGTGCAAGCCATGTGCTGTCAAGGAGCAAGTGGTGGCTGAAATGGCTGCGTGAGGTTATGGAAGAGGAATCAAGACTTCCTTTCCAAATCAGTTCCTGCAGTTTTACCTGGTCGTTTTAAGACTGAAAAGAATGTATCCAGCATATATTTAAATATTCCATTTTTGATCTGTCTTCAAGGGGCATCCTTTAAAACCTGTTCCTGCCTCAGGACTTCTTTACTTGTTGTTCTTAGTAATACCAAGGATAGTTACTGCTGCAAAAATAATCAGAGATGAGGAAAATGCTTCTCTCGGTTTCTGTGAGCTTACTCTGCGGGTTGAGTAGCTCTTTGCTCCCACTCACGAAGTCTGTCCGGTGCACGAGATGTCAGCTGATTCCTGTACAGGGTATCACTTCCCTAAGTATACTGTGTCTGTCACTGAGTACTGGAAGAGTGACAGGTACTTACTGCCATGAGGAGTTCTGTTTTCCTCAGCAGAACTACTCACAGGATTAAAGCTGCTCACAAGGATAAGTGTTTGGCAGACTTGGAATTTTTCCTTTATTACTTCAAGGAAAATGATGGCGATTCATCTTTCAATGAAACTGCTATTTTAAAACACTGATGTAAGTAAAGGCACTGCATGGCAACTGTAATTTTTTCCTTTTTTTTTTATGTTTGATAATTCCCTGATACTACACTGACAATCCTCCTG
>NW_010268020.1:8514-10350 GCF_000690775.1 Eurypyga helias
TTTTGTCTAAATTTTATTTTACAGCAGAGCTGGATGATTTAAGTGAAGTGGAAGCCCAACAGCAGCTCTACTGCTCTAAGTCAGGTGTCCTCTGCCATTGTATCCATTATAAGTCATTTTCTTGGAGCAGAACCAGAGACACCGGTGATACAGAAGATGTTTTGGGTCTCTCCAGAAATAACACTTACGTAGCCTTTCCTCTTCTGTAGTAACCTTTTCAATTTTTTTCTCCTGGCCTCAGTAATATCTTCTGGGTTTGTATGTAAAGGTAACAAGGTTCTTATCTCAGGGCCACCGGGGTACTTGAACTGCTTCCTCCTATCTCTGTAGTTAGGAAATTAATGGTGCCTTGTGACAGAGATGATGGAAACAGCGTCATGAGCAGCTGTTGTAAGCCGCAGCGCAAGACTCTCAAGGCTGCTGCCTTGTTACCCTGTTTTTGTCCAACAGTATCTCCCTCCGGTTTCACTAATCGACTCCCTGCAGGCAGGTTCTGTTGTCTCACACCATCGCTGTTAATAAGCACTGGGCCTGTAGCTTCTTTTCAGTTCCTGTCCTTCATGAATCTCTCTGCCTTCCTTGCTGCTATTCCCAGTCATCTCTGGGTAAGCATCCAAGCCAGTTCTCTCACCCTCTTTGCCATCCCTGTTTGAGAAGGAAGGTCTTTTGATTTCTCCTGCTTTTTCTGTACAGTCTGCCCCAAGACTATCCTCCTTGAGCACAAGGGTTTGATGGGAACGTTCTGGTGAAGAAGTTGAGTTTAGGAGATAGATACCAGTCATACAGCTAAACACGACATGTTATGTTAGAAATACTTCTCCAAAACTTCCCTTTTTTCTTTCATCTTGCCATTTACTTCAAACTGAACATTTCTTATTCCTTATGTGCATTGTTTCAGACGCATTTTTCACGTAGGCTTCTAGGGACAGACCCAGGCAATAGCAAACAAGAATCTACTTGTGGAAAAGCAGAAATGTTAGGGGAAGCGGAGAACTGATTTCAGTGTTCTCTGAGGCGCTGGTAGAGGGCATTGTGCAGCTGGAGATGCAGGATTTTAGTGGAGAGAGGTGAAATGGAGGTCACGGCCATTTGCAGGGAAGTCAATGTGATGTTTTACAAATTTTAGTCGGTGAGATGTAGCCAGACACAATCTATTGTAATTACAGTCTGCCTGCCTAAAAATCTCTTGCAGTTTAAATTGGATAGCAATAATCTTAATTTCCTGTCCTAAATGGTTATGCAGGGTTGCTGTATTTCATCCCAGCGGGCCTTGCATTTCACTGGTGAGCAAAGCATAAATGGGCTGTAGATCACTTGAGATGAAAGGTGCTCTGTAAACGTGTGCCTTCACTCCCTTTGTTTGGTGCCCGCACCGAGTCTGTGCCTGGCACCTTCCAGACAAGTCAGAAAGGATGTGTTCCCCGACGGCTGCAGCTGAGACAGACAATGCAGAGGTGCAGAGCAGAGGGGAGATGCGACCAGGTGTCCGTGATGGAGCAGTGACAGTTGCTGCACGTCTGGTTAGTTCCACTGCTCGGAGCGACAGGAATGCTCCTAGGTGGGTCTGTGTGCTGAACAGTGGGTGATGGGAGGGAGAGCGTGAAGGGAGGTGATGCAAACCAGCTCAGTGAGAGTGGGCTAATGAAAGAATTCCAGGCAAGAGGAGGCACGATGGGAGAGGTGGAGGTGAAGGCAGAGAGTAAACAGATGGCACGCAGGCTTTAGTGGGACAGTGGGATACAGGCAGAATGGAAGGAGGTAGAGCTAAGAGGAGCAGAAGGGGCAGACTTGTGTGTACCTTGAAACGTGGCTTTGTCATCTGTTCAGCAAGGGACG
>NW_010268020.1:10381-21234 GCF_000690775.1 Eurypyga helias
GGCGGGAAGGGGTGTGAAGAGAAGCAGGCACGGTGCAATTGATGAGCATCGCCGTAATACTCTGGATTGAGTAAAAAGGGAGGGCAGTAAATGTTAGTGACGTGAGGAAGGAGGAGACTGCAGTAGCCAGGCAGAGACAATCCAGCTTGCAGTGCTTTGCAGCTGTAGCAAAGTGGGATGGACTGGCTGGGAAGACCTAGCAGATCCTGATAGAAAGGCCTTACCCTGCGCTGTTTACATGTTAGCGCAGTTGTTGGATCTGGTGAGTTTCGTTTGTTCAGCTAATTGCTTACGGAAACTGAAGACAGTTGGGTTTTTTTGCTGTGGGTACACTTAGTTCATTCATTAGTCATCTCTCATTTTGATTGCTGCAGTAGCTCCTGGCTAGACATTGTCCTTCTTCTGCTCTTCACTTATGATCTATTAAAAAAATCTGCCACATACATAATATCTTGTCATCTTTTCTGTTCGCTTAGTTTTGCTGCCAGATCTCCAGCTTTAAAGGTCACTCTCAAGATGAAAACAAAACCACCCTTGGAATTCCTAGTTAAAAGAAATGGTTGGTTGTGCTATCTTGTAGTTATTTCATAAAAAAGCACTTCAAAAGGCTGTCACTGGCGTGGTGTGACAGGCACCTTGCAGGATGTATTATGGCAGTGGGTGATCACAGTAGTTCAAGAGACTCCTCCTCCCACTGTGTGGGGTCCTGCACTCAGCCAGCTGGCTACCACAAGGAGAAGGGATTGGAGATTTCCTTCTGGAAGAGAGGGAGTGGTGCTGCGATGCCTTGCATCCTCTCCTGCCTTGAACAGAGGAGGAGGGCAAGCTGCTGCTAGTGCCCTGGTCGGAAGAAGAGAAAAACTTCCGTTTAGTGTATAGGGAGTGTGCAGTTGCCATGGAAGAAAGCAATAAAATGACAGCTTTGG
This sequence comes from Eurypyga helias, assembly GCF_000690775.1. NCBI lineage: Eukaryota > Metazoa > Chordata > Aves > Eurypygiformes > Eurypygidae > Eurypyga > Eurypyga helias. Next base: position 11,308 of record NW_010268020.1, read on the forward strand.
TGGTGCTTGTGGTCTGAAGAGCAGCTTGTCACCCTCCTTCTTTCCATGCTTTTGTTTCTGAAAGGGATCTGGGAGGAGAGAGCTCAGAGGGCGAGGCAGGGAGGTAGGGTCATGCTGTGGTACTGCTAGGGGAGAGGAGCTGACTGCCTTAGGTTCAGAACTGAACCTGGGCATCTGACAATTGGGGACCACCAGTGGTGGGTTATTATGAGAGTGAAGGAAAATGGCTGTTAGAAGGAAGGGAGGGATTTTCGTCTTACAAGGGAGAAGTGGATTGAATTAACAGGTGATTGTGATCACCTTGGAATCCAGTGGTATATTTCTTTGCATCTGTGGCATTTGCAGGTGTGACTGTCCTTTACTTAAACAGAAGTGACTCGTATCCTGAAGGATGGTGAGAGAAGGGAACATCTCTCCTAACAGGAAGGAGACAAGAGCTTACTTCATTAGGGATTTGCAAATGGAGTGTGATTGCAAATTATTGGAGATAATGAGAGTAAAAATTTACATGTTAATACCAAAATTAATAACATTAGGAAATAGAGTGAGAGAGAGAGATTCCATGAGAATTATGAACCAGGAGCCCTGAGAGCTCTTCCCAGTGGTTTTCTGTGTGGCAGTGGAAGAACCATGCTGGATGTGACTTGCACAAGCCCTGAGAACTCACAGCTCCATGTAGGTTGATGAAACAGGTAAATAGGTAAATGCTTCATGTTTCAGCACATCAGCCCCGAGGCTGCGGCCCTGCAACTTGCCAGGCTCCAGCAATCCACACAACATGGGGCTTTTGACCTCTTTTCAGAAAACAGAATTACCTTCCAAAACAGTTTCGGAGCCTTGGAGAGAGTGATTCTGCAGCAATTGTGGAAATGCAAGGATTTTTCTGATGTCTAATATGTGGCCTCAACTACAAAATAGCTTGTTAGCTTTGCAGTATGTTCCCGAGGCCTCAGCTGCACGTCAAAATGGTTACAGCTAGGAAATTCTGACTCTGCTGTTCCTCGGTAGTAGGACGGCCAGGGGATATGGTTAAAATGCTCTGGGATGTGAGAACGTTTTTCAGAGCACTTTAAGCTGCTTATGCCTGTCCGTGGAGGAGACAGCTGTGAGCTGAACCGATCTGCACCGGAGCAATTGTTCAGCCTGGTGTCCCTGTCCCACGTCACAGGCCTGTGCTCCTAGAGACCCTTACTTGAAGGCTGCGTGCAGTGTATCTTGTAGGGCATGGGAAGCCCTACATCCCATCCGGATTTTATTGTTTCTGTCCCCACTTTCTAGCCTCTCTCTTCCCTTTCTTCTCTAAGGGAAGCAGTAGTGACTGTCAGAGCAAAAGGAACTTGAGTCAGTGGGAAGCAAATGACCCAAAACCTGCAACTTGGGCTGGGCCACGTGTGTGCTGCAGAGCTGCCGGGCTGGGTGAGGAGCGCTCCTCTCCGGTTCCTCATCTCCCCATGCTGCCCAGCAGCAGCTGGAGCTCAGCGGAGGAAGGCGGCAGAGGGCCCACGGCCCCAGAGGCAGACAGGGCTCCTGCCTTGTCTGCCTTGGGGCAGGCACAAGGGGACCTGCCTTGGGGCAGGCATGGTTGGGGTCTTTCTGCCTGGGGTGGGGATGGACCCTGGGTATCGGCATAAGGCTGCAGCGTGACACAGGCAGTGTGTGTGACTTAGAGATACCAGCCGGGTCGGGGGGCGTGGAACAAGGAGCCCTGAGTGGGAACCGCAGACTTGGAGGAGAGAGGTCATTTCTTCTAGAGCCTGGAATGCAAGGAGAATTTGGGGGGCAAAATAGAGAATAAGAACCATTACAGTTGTGGGAGGGGAAGACAGTGGAAAATGGGATGCAAAGTTTGGGCCAAGCCATAGGGTAAAGGGTATGTGCTGGGCGGGGGGGATAGCTGAGGAGACACAGGAAGGGGCCCCAAACAACTGTAGAAGAAAAAAAGGAGAGGCCTTATTGAAAGACATGAGAAAGGCTGAGACAGGGTACGGATTGGCCAGGAATGGGGGCAGGGGTGTGTTGTTCCTTATTGAACTGGGCCGCAGAGAAAGGGAAACGCACTTCATGTCTTGGATTCATGCAGGAGATACGGAGACATGAGCAGAAAATACGCGGTTGGCAAGACAGAGTGGTCTAACCACGTCAACCTTTGTGTATGCAAAGGAGTAATAAACTTGGGGAAAGACTAATTGGATTTGAAAATTGATGTCAGTGTAAGTTTTTCGGAGGGTGATTATGAATATGATTATTTTTTTCATAATCTGGTGACTGCTCTGAGAAACTGAAGATGTTGCAGTTAACCAGAAAGGTCCTTCGCTCCATGTCTCGTTCTGACTGGTGTTGTTACACTGCTACCTAAATTCATTCCGCTATAGTGACTTTCTGCATCTGCATCAAGAGGCAAAGCTACATTTTTTTTGTTGCTTTCTCAAATACCAGATTATTCTTGTTTGCATAATTGACCCTGATGTGCCTAAATTCTCTCTTTAGGAGGTGTATATAGCTGGCTTGCTCATCTTTGTTTAAAATTTAGATCATATTATACTTTGTTTTAACTAATTAATCACATAATCTTGTTTGTATATTACTGTTTCTTATGCTGCAACACATGCTGGCTTCTTTCTGCCTGAAAAAAAACCCCAAACCCTCAACCACTCTTACTCGGTATTCAGCTGTTGTCTCTCACTAGAAGCTTCAGAATAATAAAATACATCTGGGACACTCTCCCAGGTAATGACTGCCATTTGCTGAGCTCACACCTTCCTAATTCCGGCCCGTTTTTGGGAGACTTTGCAGGCCAAAGTCTTGCGCTTTCTCCTGTCAGTGGGTGAGGTAATTCTGAGGCAGTTCTGTCTCCCATTTGACCAAAAAGTCTCCATCTGCTTGCAGTTTATTCCTGGGAAAGGTTAGCCTGGTACTGATGCTGATTTCAGATTCAGCTTAAGGTGTGTATTGGACTTTCCTCCGGCCCAAATTCAGGAGCAGAGAGGTACCTGGGGACTTGGAGAGAAGTCAGTGCCACGCGGAGCCGTCCGTAATGGCTTCTCTGTGAGCACTGCGGAAAGAGGTGCGGAGGGCTCCTCAAGGCGAGCCCCGTGTTGAGCCTCTGTATTCCCTTAGGGATCTGTCAGTGAACTACTCCTTTACAGCCTCGGTGTGATGAAGAAGTACTATTTCACCCTATAAATGAAGGGGCATTGAGCCACTGAGTATCCTGCTGGTGTAACTATCCACACATTGATAGCAGGTGCAACCAACTCTCATCCTGACAAGGGAGGGCAGCCAAGCTTTCGCCTTGCCCTGCTGGAGTCACCTTTGTATCACCTGGGTGCCACCAGCTTACTGTCAGTTCCCTGGACGGGCGGAGGGAGAACAAACTTGCTTACCAGCTGACATAAACTAGACCGACACGTCATCCGTGTGCTGAACAAGCAGCAGACCCAAGCTACCTCCAGGTGTCCTCCTGGCCTTGAGTGCGCTGCAGAGAAGGGCGACCAGAAAAGCCTGGCAGCACAGGCACAGGGCCACTGACCAGGTCATCCGCTTCCCTCTCTGAGGAGGGGGAGGTAGAAGCACTTGCGTGTTGCTTCCTCTTCTCCCTCAGTAATGAAGAAGCTGGTTTTATCCTTTGGTTTTACTGCAGAGTGCATCCATGGCTCGCTTCTGCTGCCGACCGCAACAAACCGTATCGTCAGCACCGCGTTACTAATGTAAGCGTGTCTCCTTTTTCTCCCCAGGTAACCGTGCTGGTCCTTTTCGCCCTCGCGTTCTTAACGTGTGTGGTATTTCTGGTAGTCTACAAGGTTTACAAGTACGATCACACCTGTCCAGAAGGATTTGTTTTCAAGGTAAATTGCATACACATCCTACAAAAATAGGAGAGTTTGTAATACTTCGTGTTGTTTCCTGCATAACCTTGACTAAGCCACGCTGTATTGCAGAAATCCCTGTGTGTTTTCATAGGTTAGCATGCTTCCTGCTATGTTTCTTTTCTGTCTAATAATTGAGGCGCTATTGCACAATTTTCATAATATTATTATTTTCCTAATGCTTTAAACATTGAAAATGCAGCAAAAGCCCCAACACCAGTGTCCTTCAAACCTACTTCATCTGCAGTTGTCTGGACAAAGCCCTCATTTATGGGGCCGTACGGTTTAATGTTGCATGTTCCTCCAGATTCATGTGTCCTAGGAAAGAAGAGGATGTTAAAACCTGGAGAAAAATTACTCTGGAATACATGTCAAAGAAACAGTAGAGTGATGGTCTCATTAAGAGGAACAGAGTTACCTTACGGTTATTTTTGTACACAGAACTTGTTCTAGAACGGTGACCTCCGAGCCCTACTGCCCAAGGCCAAAAGGGAAGACACATCTATTGGAAAAAAATGCTGGTGCTTACGGAAGGGGAAGCTGGGGCTCCCCTTATTTGTGTGAGATGAGTGCTGTCTCCTGAGCTATCATCTGGGCTGAAAGTCAGAAAGATAACATTGATTTCTGGTTTGTAAATTTAGCAGTGTTGAACTTGGCTGTAATTAGAGAAGCAGCAGTGATGATGGCATTCTTCCCTCTTAATTTTTTTAAGAATATTTAGTCACATAATGAATCAGATGGGTACCAGTATGATCTTCAGAAGCATTTAAGAAGCAATGGCTTCTTGACAGTCCTGTTCAGGACTTTTGATTCTGTCCCTTCAGCCACATAACTCTCTTAAAGCAGTCTAGCCCAGAGGTGTGATCAGTGCTGACCTGCTGGATTACCTTGGCTCATTCAGTTTTGGGTGATGGCTTTCCCTTGGTCCAAGGGCAGAAGATACTGTGGCCAGAATATTTGGCTGTAAGTCAGGATATGCAGCTTTTGGTTCTGCTGTTGGTCTTGTGTGTTGTCCTAGATGAGCACTGAAACCCCACTGTGCTCACGTCTCATGGGATGATAGGCTTTTTCCTAAGCTTTCTCTTGGCTTTGAGCAGTTTGGAATGTGGACTGGATGTTCCTATGGAGCCTGTCTTGATGTGATCCTGACGTGACAGGGATGGCCAGTTACGTGCCTGTCGTAGGTCTAGTGACAGTCTGCTGCTTCTGCTCCCTTCCATACCATGTTGTCCCTTCCTTGGAGTTGCAGCTTCCTGCCTTTTGCCCTTTCTTCCTAGAGTTGCCAAGAGTTAAGAAGAGAACAGTTTCTTATCTCCATGTCAGCAGCACCGTGAGCAGAATCTGGTGGGGTTTCTCTCCGTAGGGCCCGGTGTCCGAAACAGAGGCTGGGCAGAGCACCCTGTAGCTCGTGCTTTGTTTTTAAGGTGCAGCACGTACACAGCGCTGCGCCACTGTTGCTCTGCCCCGGTGCTGGTTTGTGTGGAGGCTGTTTCCTAGCTGCTGGATAGCCTAATGCCAGAGACAATGGTGTCTTTGGTCAGGTAACTCTTCAGAGTTTTACAGGATAAACACGTCAGCAAATGGCCCAAGGCCTGAAACTAGCAGTGTTGACATAAGTTGCATCCCTTTTTGGGGGGAGTCCGTAATACATCATGGAGTAGCTTGGCACAGATGTCCTGGGAGAGATGAAGTCGTCTTGTCACCTTGTGACCGGTGGCTCTGGACTGGCTTCGTGCTTCAGGTGGACTCAGCATCATTCTCTGGCCTGGATGTCCCCAGGCTTTGGATGCTGATGTGATTTCCCGGTGAAGGACAAAGGTGTCCCTGCCTCAGGAAGCCTGGTACTATGGGAATCTCTGCATAACAGCTGAGCTACCGCAGCTCTGAGTCAGACTCGCTCCTCTCTGCTTTGATGCTCTCATACCTGGAGCAGTGCCAAGGGTTTCAGTGTTTTCAGCCCTTCTGCTCTCCTACGCACCCAGGGCTTGAAAGCGTGCCTGAGAAGGTGCTTGTCTGCCTTTGCGTAGCCTCCGTTCTGTGCTCACTCAAGCTTTCTGACACAGCCCTCATCTGCCACTGTGCAGATCGCTCCTCGGAGGCTCTTTACTGGCTCCTGGAGAGACTCACTGGAGTCTTCTTCAAAGACCTGAGTGCACTTGCATCCCGGCGGAATTTCTCCAGGGCTTCAGGATGCTCCATGCTGCATCTGTTAGCCCTTAGCTTGCCTTGCCAAGGCACCTGCCTTCCGTCAGACTCGTGGACGGTACAGCAAAGTCTTTCAGTGCATTGAAGACACCACCATCATCTGGAATTACTGACCCAGCAAAGTCAGTGTGACAGAAGATACTATTTATAAGTGAGTGCCACTGGGGTCTTTATGTCAGAGGAACAAAAGGAGTCTATGGCCAGGAACGGATGGGCAGCCAGGGTTTTCTCTGTCATCAAAGGCCCTAACCTGTAACTGATTTCTGAAGTAGAAGGGCTGTGGAAGAAACAAGAGACTGGCAACTCACTCTGGGACATCCCAGTTTCATGGCCTGCCTTATTACCTCTTTCACCTGGCAACCATGGAAAGAAATCCACAACATCAGAACCCCCAACATCAGAAGGATATAGACCAGTTGGAGCGAGTCCAGAGGAGGCCACGAAGATGCGTAGAGGGCTGGAGCCCCTCTGCTATGGGGACAGGCTGAGAGAGTTGGGCTTGTTCAGCCTGGAGAAGAGGAGGCTCCGGGGAGACCTTATAGCACCTTCCAGTACCTGAAGGGGCTACAAGGAAGCTGGGGGGGACTTTTTACAAGGGCCTGTAGTGACAGGACAAGGGGGAACAGGTTTAAATTGAAAGTGGGGAGGTTTAGATTAGATATCAGGAAGAAATTCTTCCCGGAGAGGGTGGTGAGGTGGAACAGGTTACCCAGAGAAGCTGTGGATGCCCCATCCCTGGAAGTGTTCAAGGCCAGGCTGGATGAGGCTTTGAGCAACCTGGTCTAGTGGAAGGTGTCCCTGCCTGTGGCAGGGGGGTTGGAACTAAATGATCTTTAAGGTCCCTTCCAACCCAAACCATTCTGTAATTCTATGATCCTATGAAATAAAAAGGAAGGAAGGAAATGTTCCAGATAAGCTGAAGGTCTCGGGCAAGCAGCAGGGTGAGAATCGGCACCAGTTTCCATTGTGTAGTCACTCCATGGTGAGGAGCTAAGCAAAGGGGCTGCCCTTGGGCAGTACACAAGGAGCAGTGAGTAAAAGGGGAGGTTTATCCGGTCTTTTCTAGAAGCGTGAAGTCCCAGGAGCAGAAATGTAGTCGCGGTGGAAACGTTGCTATGTGTCTTTCAGGCTCTTCTGTCAGATGTTGTACGTGTTTGTGACTACAGAAAATAACATCACTGAGTCCTTTTGCCTGTGACAAAGCAAATTGCTTCTAAAAGCCCCAAAAGATTCTGTGACTGTTTTTTTTTAGTCTGGCAGTAACCTTGGCTTGACTTCAGCACTAATTATTGTATTTGCTTGGATTTCCTTGGCAGATTTTGTAGTATCAGTAGGTTGTGTTCCTTCCCTCATTTTACATGGTGACTACATCCCATGACTGGGTGAAATAATCACTGTGTCTGCATCTACATACTTAGTCATTTTGTCACATCAGCAGCAGTGTCAGCTGTCCCAGAAAAAACAGGGATAGTACTTGCAGAAGATGGCGTGGTTGGTGTCGGTGACCACACTTATCAAATAGCTCCATTCCAGACTTGTCCTGGCGTTTGGTGTGTTCTTGGTTTTAAAATCGAGGTCCCAGCCTTGAAGCTGGCATATACGATGATCCTGGTCTAGTGGAAGGAGTCCCTGCCCATGGCAGGGGAGTTGGAACTAGATGGTCTTTCAGGTCCCTTCCAACTCAAACCATTCTGTGATGACCGCGGGGAAACCTCTGTTGACTCAGTGCTGGGTAGGCACAAGCGTCCACTCAGCCAGGGTTAAACCCAGCTGCTTGTGGTGCTGCTCCAAGCAGAACCCCGGGGGAAGAGTTGCCCTGGCTGCTGCTGTAACGACAGGTAACAGTGAGCCTGGGTGGTTGCGGCAGCATGGAGCGCTGCCCGGAGTCTGTCACACAGGCAGGTTCGACCCCCTGGGTGGGCTGTTAGTCCGTGACAGCCCGTCTTCTCCCAGCGCTCAGCTTGCCACGGCACTGCGGGCAGCGGGGCAGGCAGCTCCCCGAGACCACCTGTAGGCCTGTTGTTTTGGCAAGTCTTGCTTTTCTCTTTCACACCTTTTGATGCCTTTTTTTCCACTCTTCAAATTGATGCAAAATTTATATTAAGCCAAGGCTGTTGGATCTTTTCCCCAGTCACTTTGTGCTTTATGATTTAAACCACCTGAAGCTCTTCTTACTGGTGCTTATTTATGCCACTTGTCTTTTTCCTTTTGACAAGAGTCAACCCAAAAAGAAATGTGGACACTTGAGATGTCACCTGATCCTAAAAACCGTGACATTTTTGCATGTGTTTCTGTACTCGGAGATTTCCAATATGAAGCTCAGTTTGCCAAGCTCGATGAGAACAGCAGTTCAGGGTGGCTGTGCTGCAGGAGTATACATTTTAGTCTTCTGGTGCTGGAAGGAGGAAGCCCGAACAGCCCCTTTCTTCTTGGAACATAGAATCACAGAATGGTTTGGGTTGGAAGGGACCTTAAAGATCATCTAGTTCCAACCCCCCTGCCATGGGCAGGGACACCTTCCACTAGACCAGGTTGCTCAAAGCCTCATCCAGCCTGGCCTTGAACACTTCCAGGGATGGGGCATCCACAGCTTCTCTGGGCAACCTGTTCCAGTGCCTCAACACCCTCTCTGTCAAGAATTTCTTCCTCATGTCTAATCTAAACTTCCCCACTTCAATTTAAACCCGTTACCCCTTGTCCTGTCACTACAGGCCCTTGTAAAACGTCCCCCCCAGCTTCCTTGTAGCCCCTTCAGGTACTGGAAGGCTGCAATAAGGTCTCCCCGGAGCCTTCGCTTCTCCAGGCTGAACAAGCCCAACTCTCTCAGCCTGTCCCCATAGCAGAGGTGCTCCAGCCCTCTGAGCATCTTCGTGGCCTCCTCTGGACTCGCTCCAAGGAAGTCAGAGTAGGAATGATTAAACTTTGTTTTCCTCAAGCTGCAGCTAGTCATAGCTTGTATTTTAGAGGGTCAGTTGAGTATCCCAGATGACTGCCCAGACACTCCGAGGTGTCAGGCAGGACTGCCTGGCCGGGCAGAGGACCTGTGGGGAGACCGGTGACCTTCTGGGGCATAAACCTGGGGTTGGGGGGTATGTGTGTGGGTTTTTTTCCTTCAGTGCAACAGGCTGCTTCGTAGGCTGTTACTGCCTCGTCACCGAACGGTTGCTAGGGGATACCTGCTGATGAACGTGCTGCACGTGCACCTTCACTCTGGTTTGTAAAATGACAGCAAAGTTCGGATCCTACGTAGCATTTAACCCTCTAAATCGGGTATTTCACTTTCCAAAGCTGACAGCATCCAGCTCTTTCTCTTACACTTCTGGGAAATCAAATAACATAGTCCCACAGCTGAAGGCAGCTTTCTGAAAGCTGCTGTTGGCTACATCTTTCTGACGATGGCCAGTGCAGCATTTTGTGCGTGTGCCCACACCTGTACGTGAGCTTGGCCACCCACAGTGTTTCCCCTGTACATCTTATTACTGGGCTGTAAAACTGTTGGTGCCTTGGCACCACTGTATCGGTTAATTTCTGTCCCTCAAACTGCAAAGGCTGTTAAGGTGCCTGAAGCTAATCCAACAGTGGAATGCAGCTGGCTGTAACTGTAGATCCTCTGATACTTGGAACTAGGCAGGGAGGAAAAAGCAGCAAAATACAGCCAGCACTGGAGATGGAATAACTCTAAAAATAATGTTCGGCAAACGTGTTCTTGTGTGTCCATTATTCTGGCAGATAAACCCAGATGGGTCGTCCTGGCAAATGCAGGAGTAGTTCAAGGATTTCAGGGAACAACACTTTGCATGCAGCAGGAGACCAGCGTAGTTCATTGCTGTAGGATTGTGCTGGATTCAGCCAGGAA
>NW_010268021.1:0-14396 GCF_000690775.1 Eurypyga helias
GGCCTGCGCGCCGCGGTGGCGCGTGGGCTGCGGACCCCGCGGGATGACTCATCCCGGTTCCTCCTCCTCGCCCTTCTTCCCGGGCGGGAAGACCCCCTTCGTCGCCCGAGTGACTGAGGGGCTCCGGCTCTGCCTTTGTCGGAACTCGGAGCGAGCGCGGGGCTCCTGCCCGACCCCCGTCCTCTTGTTCCCTTTCAAATCCAAACCGGCCAATTAGAAAACAAAGTGAAGGAAAACTTGTTAATGAAAGATGGGTTTGCAATGATTTAACTTTGCGGTAAGAGGGTTTAAAGCTGGAAAGGATTGGAAACCCTTGGAGTAGCTAACTCTTGTAGCTTTTGGTTTTATTTCTAAAAGAGAAATCAAACCATTTGCCTAGAATGCTCACTTCATTACGCTTCCCTCTAAGGTCAGCAGAAACCACGGCCCAGATAAGTGATTATCCTATTTTCCAGTATTTCTGCCCATTAAATGCCGCTAGAGGATCAGTAATGGGCGCAATATCGATTCATTTCCAGTAGAACTGATGCGTTCGAACTCAGTAGTTCTCAGTTTATTAAAAACACTCTCCTAGTCATGCCATCGCGTGTTGCTGGGAAAGCACTCCGGAGAATTGATCTTCCAACTTGATGGGGCGCTTTGGAAAGTCCTACCTGTTCCGTGAAGTGTTTTCGGAGATGGAACTGCTGTAGGTTAAACTAGTCCGCACATGCAGGTCTCACCCCAGACCCCCACACGAGCCTTCTGGTAAGGTGGCAGAGCGCTTGAATGTTTTCCATCCCGTTGATACGGGGTGTGGTTTTGTAGACTTGTAACTTCTTGAATTTCAGTACACTTGGACAAAAAGCCCCGTGTCGATGTAAGGCTGCAGGTTAGTGTGAACTGAGAGCGGTTACCTGTTGCAGAGATTGATAGCAGGGGGTGACCCAAACCTGTGAGCATATCAGTGGCATGCAGCCCTAAAAATGATTCGTGCTCCGGTGCTGCAGTTTTGTTGCCTTGCTAAATCTCCCTGTACACGCTTGGGCGAACGCTCGCTGACTGGGACCACGCGTGCTTTGAAAGGATTCTTCGCCAGCCGGAAGCGTTCTGCTGGAGCCGCAATCCAGGATGCGTTATGTCTGTAGCCAGTGAGTGAGGCTTGGTAACCCCAGCTGTAGGTGGGAAGTGCATCCAGCCCTAGATTGACTCCCTGTCCACCTGGGACATAACTATGGTGGTGGTGTTACTTGTAAAAAAGAAGGCAGTCTGTGACTCTGATGTTGTTTCTGGACCTGTGTTTTTGGTGCCTTACAAATCAGTCGTCATACTGATCACCTACTGTTTATAAGAACGCAGCAAAACGCTTTATGAGGCTACGGCTCTGAACGCACAAGGCGAGTCCCTGACGTGCAACACTCGAATAGGTGCGCGGTAAATCTTAGTGGCAGCTGGTGAGCTGTTCTTACGGGCGGTACCATCACGCCGTTGCATTCCCTCTTTGGAATGATACACGGTAAACAGAGCTGGATGCACACGAGGATTTTGCGGGTAAGGACTAAAACCTAGCAGAGCCTCATCGCTAGGGGATTATATTCGCTGTATCCATTGGTAGGCTTGCGTTGCCCGTTATCTAACGTATAACTCTTCTGTGGATTAGGATGTGACAGATTGCATGAGGAAACGTCAGCCTGACTGGAACTCCTGTTCTCAGGTCGGTTGAGCAGCTCAGCCCACATGAAACAAGTGACAGCAGGGTCGGAGGAGTAACAAGCTGAGTAAGCTTCAACAGGTGTAGCCTTGTATTCACCCAAGAGTGCAGGAATTGGGAAAAGTGATTTTTTTTGTAGGGAGTAATTGCTATTAATTTTAATCTCTTCAGCTTTTTAAGAGGCAATATTCTGGCAGTGAATCTGTTATACCAGAAGCAACCCTCTTGCCTTTGCTTTGAGGCTTACGTGGTCTGTGTAATGCCTTGTTTCCTCGGCTCCATCACATCTCCCATACAAGCCTTTGTTTTATTCTCTTAACCAGTTTCTGGACTCTCTTCTATTTTGCATCTGTAGTGGAAAGCTCTGCTTCCTCTGACCTGGTCTCTCAAGCTGCGTGTCTTTTTTTTCATCCCACTCATTCCTGAAAAATGGCCTTTTCTGAGATATGTACAGTTTCTGAGTCAATATTTCTCCATTTCCTTTTGTAAACAACAACAGTCATTCACAATTCAAAATGAGTAATGCAGTTGCTGTGCTGTGGGCTTCTGTCAAAGGAGGACCAGTGATCTGAAGGGCATTTCCAGGCTGGCATTCTTTTATGTGAAGCAGAAGGTATTTCTTCCATTCAGGTTCTTAAGTCTCCCTTCTCATTTCAGTATAAATCTACCACTCAGAATGTATCGACCAAAATGATTACATTTTTTTTCATCCAAAGCTTTTCTTCATTCTTTTCCCAGGGAAGCATTAACCACTATTTAAATAAGCTGTAGTCTGAGTCTCTCTCTTTTTCTTTTTCCTCTTCCCTCCAGAGGTGCTGAGATAAGCATGCTGAAATTCTTGTGAATTAGGCCTCACTGTTGCACAGGGATCACTGTGCTGGTAGGGAGTTTCATGCTTGTTTTGATCCACTGCTTTTCTCTTTCATTTTCTGCATTGATTTGGAATTGTATTTTGAAGAATAATCTTTGTTATATATGCAAAGTGGTTCTTTGATCCACAGTGTAGTGTCTGGATGTCTGTGGACCATCTGTCAGACTGATTCTTCCAGGACAGATCAGTTCAGGTTGTCTGGAAGGGCTCCCATTCACTGTGTTGGTTTCAGGACTGTGGATCTCTGCTGAACAAACCAGAACTGAAGCGTGCTGGGGAGCTTTTGGTTTTTGGTGAATGGCATTTTTCACATGTGGTGATGTGACCGTGTGATGTGGTGATGACATCTGGGGATCTGGTCTGAAGAGCAGACCTATTGGTAAAGGATCCTAAAGTCTTCTGAGCAGGGATATTTTTTTTTTTTTCTCCCAAATCTCCTGGCTATATGAAAGTCTCAGTGTATGGAAATGGCTGAAGGGTAACTGTGTGTTGTGCAAAAGCTGTGCTAATCCTCTGCTGTAATTCCTTGTTTCTGAACCATGATATGTTACCTGTATAGCACTCTGGGATGGAAGAGGGTAACATAAATGTAGAATTACTGCTTCAAGGGAAAAGGGATGAGTGTTGGCTCGAAGTTTCAACATCGGTTCCTTTCTATATAAATCACTATTTCGGTTTAAGCCATAGCAAAGACACAACTGAATCTTTCCGGTAAAGAATTTCAGGCATTTTGAAATACATGCAGAGGGGCAGGGCTTCCAGCGTGTAGTCTTCATGAAAGAGCTCTCTTCCATTTTCAGTACTGAATGAATTTCAGAAATTAGAGTTGCTAAAGATTAAAGAAAGAATGCTTAGCCAATTTTACACCAACTCTTTTCCTTTTGCAGCTTCTAGTTTGAAGGGTAAATTTTTCTTTGCCAAGCTACCTACTCACACAGTAAGCGTGCCTCAGCACAGTTATAGTTCTGTTTATCCTCAGTAACCACTTGTGCTGCTGTTAGTCTGAATTCCTTTCCAGGGAGGAGGGGGCTTAAATTTAGCCCAGAGATCTTGCATAGCTGGATAGGCCAGTGCTTTTCTTTTGATTGTTCTGTTTATTATTATTATTTTTAACCTTGAGGTGTCATTTGCAGACTGTGCTTTGGTTTAGGAACCTGGTTCTCTCTCTTAGTCTCAAGGCTCCCCCAGTAGAGCCGGGAACGCTCTTGAGATGCTCTAGCTCCTGTTCTCTGTATATAGCATTTTTTTCATTTTAAAAGCATTTTAAAGCATTTCATGCTTTAAACTTGGTTTAATTTTTTTCCTTGAAATGTAACTGCAGTCTCACGTTAGTAAGTTGTCTAGCTACTTCAGTATCTATTAAGTAGCTGTTCTGGAGTGTGAACTTCTTTGTGCGCCTTTCTTTTAGACATCTATTCTGATGGCCAAGCATGGGCAACTACTTGTTTGAGAATGACTCTTTGAAGTGATGGAGAACTTAAATTTTGAGAGTTCATCTTAAAGTCTTAAATATTATTATGTGACTCATCAAGTTATAGAATGTTTGAAGTAGTTATCCAGACTGTTTCTAATATAAAGAGTTAAAACATGTTGATTCATCTGAAACTTCCTTTCAATCTGTTGTATGGCTTTTTCCCCACTTCCGTGTTCACCTTGTCCTTTATGGCTGTTTTTCATTTCTCTCTACCTTTAGTTTCTTCTGCTGTTCTTATTTGGATGTTTGATAAAAGCAACAAAACAATTAGAGTATGTCATGGTTTAGCTTCAACCCGCAGCTAAGCACCACAGAGCCGCTCACTCACTACCCCTTGGCAGGATGGGGCGAGAATTGGAAGTGTAGAAGTGAAAAAACTCATGGGTTGAAATAAAGACAGTTTAATAGGTAAAGCCAAAGCCACCCATGCAGGCAAAGCAAACCAATTTGCTACTTCCTATCAGCAGGCAGATATTTCAGCCATCTCTAGGAGATTCTCCATTTCATCCATCTGTAGGAAAGCAGGGCTCCATCACGCGTAATCGTTACTTGGGAAGACAAATGCTGTAACATCCCTGCAGCGTATATACTGAGCATGAAGTCTTACGACATGATATATCCCTTCGGTCAGTTTAGGTCAGCTGTCCTGACTGTGTCTCCTTCCAGCTTCTTGTAGAGAAGCAGCTGGGAGCACAGGTACGGTATGAGAAACTGAAAAAGTCCTTGGCTTAATGTAAACATTGCTTGGCAACAACTGAAACATCAGTGTTACCAACATTCTTCTCAGCACAAATCCAGAACATAGCCTCATACTAGCTACTGTGAAGAAAATTAACTCTATTTCAGCCAAAACCAGCCCAGAGTGAAACAGGGAAGTTCTTTGGCCAGATGTTGCCATTAGGTATGAATTTCTGTTTTCTAAGTATTAATGCCTGGGTGAGAAATCCAGGACACACAACCATCTGTTCTTGCAGTCCCTACAATGAATGTGGAATTTCCTCTGTTGACCATATGTTTTCCATTGCTGTTGGAAGAGTAACATGAATTCGGCATTGAAATTTTTAAGCATCATAATAGAGGATCCGAGAAAGCAGAGAATTGGAAAAATACCTGATCGGAGGCTTTAGGGTAGAGAGACTCCTCAGAACCTGGTTTTTTTACCTTTGGTTGTAATTAACTAAGTCTTCTGAATCCCTCAAAACCTCTCTGCGTTAATAGATGCGTATTTTTGTGTGTGGTTGAGTGGGGAGGCATTTGGAGGCAGACGTGTGGTGAGGAACCGTTCGCTTTGCTCTAACGTGGGAGCGGAGTGAGAAATGCTGCTGCTGGCAGCAGGCAGGCAGGGCGCTGGACTAGGGGGCAGGTGATTTTGCTCTCAGTGGTTCTTACTAAAATAAGAACGCATGGGGTATCGGGGCAAAAACGATATTGCTTCGCGATCGTTACGTAATTCCTCGTTAGGTGTGAGTTCGTGATCTATTGCAAGCTTAGTAAAAAAACCCAAACCAACCCCTCTGTTCTTTCCTTACAGTCTTCCTCAGTTACCCAGAGAAAACCCCACGTGCCCCATAGGAGCGTTGCTGCACTGCAAGCCAACCCGATGGCGTCCTCCACTGCTGTGCCTGTAGGATTTCACTATGAAACAAAGTACGTAGTTCTCAGCTACCTGGGACTTGTGTCACAAGAGAAGCCACAGGAGCATCCCCCTGCTTCCACTCAAGGTAATATTTGCATATTCTGTACCTATTTGCATATGTAACGATGTTGCTGTTGGTTTTTCAGCGGTTGGTGCATGGGTGCGGAATGCCAGCCTGATGTTTAGCATAATGCATCTCATTTAATCATTTTAAATAATGGGAAGAGATGCTGATGGAAACAAAGCTGTTTGTATTTAGATTACTGTTTCAATTTGAGCTATGCCAGTGCTGGTCGGAGTTTATGAAGCAAATAAGGGGGTTTAGTGGCTGTCTTCAGCTAAGGAGGGATAAATATGTGTTCACTTTGTTGAGCCATCTTGAGACTTTGAGCCCGTGCTTGATTTTTTTGGAGAGCAAGTAGAAGTAAGCAGGGGTGAGGTGTTGTTTACCAGCAGAAACTCTGAGCAATGACTTGAGCAATCTCATGTGCTAAATAGTTTTGCCCTATTACGTTAACGCTTCTGTGATTGTCAGTCAGGGGCAGAGATGTGGGGCTTAACCTATGCTGTATCTCTTTATTTATTTACTTCTAAGAAGTCAGGGACTGCCTGGAGTCAGATGGAGTCAGATGCTTCTTCCAAAACAGGTTTGTAAATACAGGAGATTAAATAAATGAGTAGGAGGAAGAATAAAAGAAGTTTGATAGATTGTGTTTCACATAAACCTAGGTAGTAAACCTTCCTTTATTTTGTGGTGGCAAGCACTTACACAATGTTGTTTGTCAAGATTGTTTTGGTGGCTTGTCACTTCTTAATGACATTTCAGTCACTACTAGTTCTTGTGATCAAGAACTTATTCTGATGAAAGTCATACTGGAAAAAAAAGTAAGACAGTCTTCAGAATCTTATTCTCTTGAACAAGCATTTAAGAATGCATGCTCTGTTTTTTACTGAACTTACCTGTCATGACGTGAGAAATTCCTGAAAAGAAAAGATGGCATCAAAGATAGGACAGAAATAATTTTATCAGTTTGGCACTAAAGCATACAGCATATGCTGGTTATACTGGATATTGTTCATAAAATTAAACTGGGTATATTTAAGGTATGTCTATTTACTTCCACTCTGACTGCATCTGTGGTCCATGAAAGGAGAGGCACCTCAGTGCCAAGACGCTGTTTCATAAAACCCTTTGTTGGAAAATGTGCTTAGCAGTAACGTTTCATTCTGAATATCCCACATGGGATAACTGGGCTATAACTGAAATGCATTGCATACATATAAAGCTACAATGTGGAAGAGTCTGCTTTGTTCTGTAAATGCAAAATTCAGAAAGGAAACTGTTAGTCTTAAATCTTTTTTTTAAATAATTTGGCTCTAGTTACCTTTGAAATATTTGAAAGTTGAAGGGGAACCTTTCAACTGATTCTTATTACTGAAACCTCTAAGAAATATTTGAATTGAAGAGCAATATTTAAGCTGTATAAAGGGGAGCTACAAATGCATAAATAAAAATTTAGTAGTCGGTGAAGAGGACTTTGAAGCTCCTGAGTAAACCTAACTGTTCAGTGTACTTTGAAGATACTATTTGGATAGGTTAGCCTGTGTGACAGCTGGCTGTAGTTGGATTTGCTATTAAAGTACTCTACAGCATCAGTACTTTCCAGATTTGTTCTTTCATCCTTGTTGCTCCAAGCCTTCTAAACTTGTTGCTTTTCCTTCTAAACGGGAAATTCTCCTGCATTTCCCACCCCCTCTCTCCCAAAACCAAACAGTGAACACAACTTCTCCTCTCTCAATCACCTTTCACTGAAATTAGATCTGTCTCTCAGTGGTTTTACTGCCTTCTGACCAAAGTCTGTGGACAAAATAGTTTTCCCTCACTTTTAATCCGTCAAGCTGTTTCTCACTCTGCTTTGTATCCCTTGGGTGGACTTCAGGCTGTAATTGAACTAAGTGCAAACACTTTATCCTTCTGCTTCAGGATCTGTTTCAATCTTTCCTAACTCACTTTTCCTGTTGCTGTTCTGCTTGCCGTGCTTCCAACAGCTTTCATTTGTCTGACAGTTCCTTTTTTACAAATCCTTTCTCCTACCTCGTCTCTCGTTGCTTGTGACAGAACAGTTGTTTCAGCTGCGCTCCCAGGGTAGGTGTGGTAACAGCCATGTGTTTATTTTGAAGAACAGTATGCATGTTCTTTGAATATGAAGTAGTTTATATATACATTCTGCTTCTTGTCTGGCGCGTGCCTGCTGCCTGCCTGCGGAGAGCTGTTCCGAAGCACTCTGCTTTGCGTGCTTCCCCCCTCGGAGCCAGCGAGAGAAGCAGCAGCCCCTAATGGGTATTACCTGCCCTGCCTGGAAGGCAGCTGCGTGTTACGGTCACAGGCACGGTCTGAGAGCTGGTAAATTAAAATGAAGAGGAAGCTTCTGGTTTTTGGTAAGGAAGACAGTACGAGGGATAATAACAGTTTGACAGTACGTCCTGCTTGTCGGTGTGGCTTTCAAGCAGTGTCATGACCCATTGACTGATCCCAAGTTCCTTTCACTGATGATTTTTGTGTTGCTTTAAAACACCGGTCAGTTGTGTTTCTACTCTCTGTGGCTGAGTGCTGTTGATTTAGGAATTGAGAGGATTCTGATACAAAGTACCTGTCCCTTAGTCTTATTTTGGTTTAATTTGGTTATTGTGCTGATGGACCTTTCCTGGGAAGCAATTGAAGTGGCGATGTTTGGCTCCTGCCTGTTTCTATTTTAGTTGTAGAACACGTCTCTAGTTTATGCGTTTCATTCACATGAGGTATTGCCTCTGGTACATAGTACTTCCCTTCATACATTCTTCTTGGATTCAAACAAATTCTTCCTCTGATTCCTGTATCATGTCACAGTGTAAGGGGAGTATCCAGAAAGGCTGGCTGTGTCCTCACTGTGTTAATCTCTTGTCTCCTGCAGTACTGGAGAGTGAGGGACTCCTGTAGAGAGTGGCTCAGAGCAGGAGCCTAGTTACAGCCAGCTTGGGTCACCCGCTGAAGAATCTTCTCTCTGGCCATTGCATGTATACAGAACATAGGGAAATAAAGTACACCAGGTGGAGTAGTACTTCTGTACCTCCCTTGAGTCTCTTTCTGCAACAGTCTTCCAGATTTCAGTGAAGTTCCAATGCTCCAGTTAAACTAGAAAAAAAAACCAAAACCAAAAAAAGTCTTTCCCGACAGGAGGGGTGCTGTTTTACCTCTGCTAGAACTGGTAGAAGAAATGGAAGGCTTTTGTCCATTCCCCATCCTTTCCTCCTGTGGTCATCTCCCCCAAACCTGTTTTTCTGCATTTCATACTAGAGGTTTCTTTTTCTGATGTATGTCTTTTTGTTCCAAAAACTCGGGTAAGAATAAATCTTTAAGGTGAAATCTAACAAATAATGTAAAACTTCCAATTTTTTGCAGACATACTGTGCTTTACCAGAGCAATGGTTTTTAAAGGGATTTTATTTAGTAAAGGGAAAACTCAGACAAATTACATAGACCATGACCTCACTATATTTCCTTTTGGATCTCTAGGTTGGTCTTGATTTTGTTGCAGGAAAGATGGCTGGAATTACAAGAGCTAAACCCACTTCTGACTTCAAGCAAAGAAGGCCAATCTTCAACATGTGATTCCTGCTTTGAGGGTGTATTTAGATAGCTGCTCTTCAGTGCAGGGGCTGAAGGGAGAACCATCCGCACTACTCCAGGCTCTTGAAGGAAAGACGGTTTTATGGGACAAACCAGTCTTCTGACATTACTGCCCTATAGCATTCTGTAGTGGATTTCAGTGTCTCCAGAGGAAAATCCAGCAAATTTAACGGGGCAAAGGTTTGAGAGATTGCTTCTGCTACAGTGTTGGCAGAATAATGATTCTACATAGCGCCCGCTTCAGTTTATCTAAAGCAAGATCCGTTAGCAGTAAGTTCTGTTAGTTTTTGGGGTAGGTTTTCAGGTAGGTGAATAATACAAATTGCTCGGATAAGTCTGATAAAACACCTGATTAAGGTATCATCTGTGTAACTTTATGTGGTTTGAGGCAACAGATGAGTACAATTATTTAAGATGTGAGTGGAAGCTCTCCGTTCTCTGTTTATTAGGCTGTGGAGAGAAGCTTGACCTCTCATCGTATCTATAACTACTCTTTCATACACAGAAAATAAATACCAGGTGTTGGAAAACATTTCTCCATTTTTCCCCTCTGAAATTCACACTTACTGTAGAAGCTTCCAATCTGCTGCAGTTGTTAGTGCTACTTTTTTGAGTCAAAGTACTTTGATCTTGTGATTTGATATATTTGTGTTATAAATGCTTCTTTATGTTTCGTTAAGGAATAATTTGATTGTATTTCTGGTCTGTAATCTGCTCCCCCATGGTTTGCCCCTATCCCCTGAGCCTGTGATTATAATGAAGATTCTGAAGGAAAGTGTTTTTCCTTGACAGAATGAGAAATCTTAAATAATCCCTTGGCTCACGTAGCGTCTGGAAGATTTATGATGCATGGTGGCATAGATTACTCAAGAGGTGAACAAGAATTTGACAGCTCTACAGTTTCCCTGAGATGCATGCTATCCAGAGTACTTCAATTATTGTGCACAATGTTCTTTTGACCATTTATTATCTGTTTTGGAATTGCTGTATGAAGTGCTGCGTACGTTCAGCGATCAAGCCATTTTAGTGGTTTCCCACACACATTTCTTAGAGCTGAGCAGTGTTGAGCCAGGATATAGGAGAAATTGGTTTTACATTTGTTTACTTGCTTCTGTCAGAAGTGAACTCTTACACCTCAGGAAACTCACTTATAGATGGGCAGGGATGGTCTGGTTTTGTGCACTGCAGGTGAGCTCAAGGCTCCTTAGAGGCCATCCCAAATTAACAATGGTACATAGGTTTTTCTCTTGCATAGTTTCGATTGTCGTGGGTGGGTTACCCGCTGTCACAAGATTTTCTGTCATCAGGTGGCTGTTGGAGTGGCTGTTGCATAGTATCTTGGTTTTCTTTTAGCTCCATCCTTGCCTCTTCACTTACCCTTCATGGCACCTACTGTTGGTCTGTAGATAATGAAGGAGTTTCTGAGGTGCTTTTAGCTTAGATGAGTAACTCATTCCTTAGAACCTTTCCTCTTTGGGCAAAACGTCACCTACTGCTGGTGTGTAGGTAGTGAAGGAGTTTGAGGTGCTTTTAGCTTAGATGAGTAACTCATTCCTTAGAACCTTTCCTCTTTGGGCAAAACGTACCTACTTTGGCTGAGAAGTCAGAGTCTGAACAGCTACGTTGCACATCAGACCGATGCGATTCACAGTAATGGGGGAATTATTTTGTGAACCAAGGCAAGGAGAGGGAGCTCTTGGGGTGTGGCTTGGAGAAGAAAGATGTGGAATGTGAATTCCCACTTAATTAAGCCTCCTTTCTGCCCATGAAATAATGGCCTACTAGTTGGCAGTGTCTCATCTCTTTTTGGTTTTTAATATTTTGATCTTTTTTGGTGTCTTTTAAGTTGAGCCTTCTTGTGGTTTATAAAGAACTGCTTTTAAGCATCTCTTAAAATCACGGGCTACATCTCTGTATGGCTGTGTTCTGGAGTTTGCTGGGGTAATGGGTATATTTTTCATTAAAGGAAACAGATTGATTTTTAAGGTGATTTCTTACAGTTTTGTCACTTCTCAGTGATTGCAGAAATTTTAGACACTTTCTCATTGTTTTAAAAAAATATGAGATTAGTTAAATAATAGTGTCATGCTGAAAGTAAATTTTTAAGTCAATGTTAGCTGTATAGAAGTTAATACAGAAACTTAGGAGACTTGAAAACACAGATGCTGGTAAACTAAAATTACAAGCATGAAAACAATAAAATGAGGAGCAATCTGCCATCAAAGGCTTTCTTTTTCATTGACCTTGCATTCACTCAAACTAAGAAGGCATAACACTTTCTTGGTCTCTCCTTACAGTTCTCTGTTCTCTCTTGTTAGCCCTACTTTGAAAGAAACACTGTAGAATCAGTTGTGTAGGCTTTCTAGCTTCCCATCCCTCCTCCTCCTGGCATCAAACCTGGGGAACGGGTTGGTCTTTATTATTACTTAACTTCTGGAATGGCCTTATCGGTGGAGTTTCACTGATGTTTTACATTTATTTATTAGTCATAACACTGTGTGATGGTCAGCCATGCGGTACTTGGTGGACTTCTAGAAAACATTTTCCCTTACTTTGCAGTTTACATCCAAATACCCAAAAAACTAAAAATCTTAACAAGACCACGCTTGTGCAAAAGGGAACATTTATTCCATAAATAGGAAGTAGAATGCACTAACTTCTTTGTGTAAGACTGTGTACCAGAGATTTGGTGTGTCTTTGGGTTGGGAAGAGGCCTTTCAGAGTCAGTTCACCAAAAGCCGTAAGAGGGAAACGCGCGTGTTTCAGCATAGGAAAGCATTGGGTGTTCGTGGATCTCACAGGTACCGTTTCTGGTCTGACCATGTGCGTTATTGAACAACTGATGTATGTTCTCATCTACTAGAAGCTGGTTTTACTCTTTTACTCTGCCTATTTTGCGAACTTGGAAGTTGCCTAAAGGAGAAGAAGGTAGGGCCTGCTGAGGCCCTTTGCTGTTGGAATACACTGCTTTCCAACATCGGGTGCAGTTTTGTTGGTAGGGGTCAGCATACAGGAGGTGCAGAAAGCTGAATTCCCTTGATAATTAGGGGAATAAACAGGGCAAAGTCGCTGGTCCGGGAGGGATAGGTTTATGATGTTTTGGCATGACTGAATAGTCAGGTGCTATTGGAATCAGCAGCTGCTGCAAAGTTGTGGGTGTTGCGGGATGGAAACCATTGACTGCAGCACTGATTATCTAAACAGCTCTTTTGTACGCTGGCAGCAATGGAATTTCGCTTCCTTCCATTTTCCGGGTGACTTCTTATCAAGTATGACAGCTTGTCATGTGTGATCACCATCACTTTTGTCCCGTGAGAAGGGGTGCTCTTCTCATACCCTCACCCCTTCCATACACAGGTTGGAGTAGGAGTTGGCACTTGCACCTACTTGTTGCCGTTGGCTGCGAAGCAGTGCTTCGGCCCTTCAAAGGGCTGACCTCAAAGGGACTGACAGGGCATTAGTGAGTGTCTGTTCGTTAACCAGAAGGAGGAACAGTTTGCCCCTCTCTGGAATTTATTGTTCGGAGTGGCAAAGACAGACTGCTGGAGGAGGGATTTAAGAAGCTAAATAAAGTTATTCAGAACAGGGTGGTGATGATCGAACTTTGTGGTTAAATAGAATGGAATTAAACTGACTCTCTGTTGTTCCTTTCAAGTGTTCACATAAAGAAATGTAAACATTTTACACTGACTTGTATGTTGGTTTAGAAAGATTTTGTCTCACTATTGAGTGCAGAGTTTTTAAGCGTAGCACACGTTCAGTAGGTTGGTTCTGTGGATTCTTTATTTTTCAGACCTTGCAAGCTTGTTGTCTAGTGGGTTCTTTTTAATACAGGAAATGCACAGCACACTTATACATCTGTCTGTGTTAACCAGTATTGTTGCTTTTACGGTTTTGACACACTCCGATGTGAAAACTAGTGTTAGTGTGTGTCCGTTATGGAGGAATGGGGAAGGCGATCCAACACACAAAGTGAGTTTAAGCAGCTTTAAATAGAGATGAACTGAAGAAAATAAAGTCCTTGGTAAGATCACCTAATTATGATTTAGTGTCCTCAATCCAGGAATGAAGCGAGACAAGCCAGAAAGCTACACTGGGTGTTGCAGGACTTACCTGAAGATTTGTATGTGAAATGGAAGTGGTGAGGGAGAAGTCAAGTCAGATGATTCCAGCATTACCGAGACAAATCCTTTCCCTGTCTATTTTCTTCCAAGTGAGTGAAGAACACCTGTACAGCAGATCGATGCCCAGGTGGAGCTCTAGGAAGTTGGTGTAGGTGCAGAGAGGGTGAGATAGGTTGGAGAGTCATCAGTATTTGGGTGTGTGAGTAAGAAACTGTAGACATAGGTGATGTTATCAGAAGGCCGGCCAGGAGTTGGTGTTGAAGTCATGGGCATGAGAGAACGTGAAGTCCCAAAAAACAGTTCTAAGGAATATTCAGAAGTAAGAGAGCTGAGAAAATGCATTGGATAACCCAGACACTGATACTGTTGAAAATAGCAGAGCGGAGGGCTAATGAGGAGGATAAGTGACCCAAAACTTTGGGAAGGAAATGGCTAGGAGAAGCATTACTTACACAAGGGAAGTTTGGTTGTCAGTTTTGTATGTTTGTTTATTTCAGTTGTAAGTGGATACAAAATTCACTTTTATATTCACATAGATATAAAAGCAAACCATTTTATCTCCAAGCAGAACATTTTAAGGAATTGAAAGAAAGGAAAAAGAAAATTTCAGTGGTGGTAGGCTATTGATTCGGTGATGCTTGGTGAAAATAGAACAGCAGTTAATGGAACAGTTTTTGTAGCATGCTTTAAGAATGGGATTTGAAGAATCGTAGAATGGTTTGGGTTGGAAGGGACCTTAAAGACCATCTAGTTCCAACCCCCCTGCCATGGGCAGGGACGCCTTCCACTAGACCAGCATGAGGCTTTGAGCTGACATGCTTGAAAGCTGATGGAACAAATAAAGATGAGCAAGCCTAAAGAAAAGGCAGCTGAATAGCAGGAGTTCTGAGCTGGAACTCTGTCCAGTGCTGGGCCTGTGCTGTTTAACATCTTT
>NW_010268022.1:0-671 GCF_000690775.1 Eurypyga helias
AAGTCCTGTATAGAGGTGCCCTGCTCTACGGTAGGCCCTGTAAAGAGGTGTCCCACTATACGTGGAGCCCTGTATAAAGGTTTCCTGCTATACAGTGAGCCCTCTGTAGTGGTGCACTGCTATACGGTGAGCCCCGTATAGAGCTACCCTGATATACGGTGAGTCCCGTATAGAGGTGCCCTACTATACGGTAAGTCCCGTATCGGGGCGGTAAGTCCCGTATAGGGGTGTCCTGCTATACCTTGAGCCCTGTATAAGAGGTGCCCTGCTATATGGTATGTCCCATATTGAGGTGCCTGTCTATATGGTAAGTCCTGTATAGTGGTGCCCTGCTATACGGTGAGTCCCATATAGAGGAAACCTTCTATAGCGTAAGTCCTGTATAGAGGTGCCCTGCTATACACTAAGCCCTGTATACGGGTGCCCTGCTATAAGTTAAATCCTACATAGGGGAGCCCTGCTACACGTTGAGCCCTTTATAGAGGTGTCCTGCTATACGGTAAGCCCTGTATAGAGATGCCCTGCTGTACGGTAAGTTCTGTCTATAGGTGTCCTGCTATATGGTGAGCCCCGTATATAGGTGCCCAGCAATACGGTAAGCCCCGTATTGAGGTGCCCTGGTATACGGTAAATCCTATATAGAATTGCCCTTCTATACATTATGTCCTGTC
>NW_010268022.1:1248-2385 GCF_000690775.1 Eurypyga helias
TACGCTGAGCTCCGTATAGAGATGACCTTCTATATGGTGAGCCCTGTATAGAGGTGCCCTGCTATTCGGTAACTCCTTTATAGAAGTTCCCTGCTATACAGTAAGCCCTGTGTAGGGTTCTCCTTTTATACGGCAAGTCCTGTATAGAGGTGCCCTGCTATAGGGTAAGCCCTGTATAGGGGTTTCCTGCTATACGGTAAGTCCTGTATAGAGGTGCCCTGCTAAGCGGTGAGCCCTGTACAGAGGTGCCCTGGTATACGCTGAGTCCTGTATAGAGGTGCCCTGCTATAAGGTGCGCCCTGTATAGAGGTGCCCTGCTATAAGGTGCGCCCTGTATAGAGGTGCCCTGCTATAAGGTGCGCCCTGTATAGAGGTGCCCTGCTATAAGGTGCGCCCTGTATAGAGGTGCCCTGCTATACGGTAAGTCCCATATAGAGGTGCACTTCTATACGGTAAGTCCAGTATAGTTGTGTCTTGCTATACGGTGAGCCCTGTATAGATGTACCCTGCTATACGGTGAGCCCCATAAAGAGGTTCCCTGCTATGCGGTGAGCCCTGTTTAGAGGTGCCCTGTTATACGGTAAGACTCATATAGAAGAGCACTGCTATACGTTAAGACTTGCATAGATGTGACCTGCTATACGGTGAGCCCTGTAGAGAAGTGCCCTGCTATATGGTAAAGTTCTGTGTAGAGGTGCTCTGCCCTAAGTTAAGCCCTGTATAAGGGTCTCCTGCTATACGGTAAGTCCTGAATAGAGGTGGCCTGCTATACTCTAAGTCCTTTTTCGAGGTGCCCTGCTATATGTTGAGACTCGTATAGAGGTGCTCAGCAATACGGTGAGCCCTGTACAGAGGTTCTCTGCTGTATGGTAAGCTTTGTATAGAGGTGGCCTGCTATACTCTAAGTCCTTTTTCGAGGTGCCCTGCTATATGTTGAGACTCGTATAGAGGTGCTCAGCAATACGGTGAGCCCTGTACAGAGGTTCTCTGCTGTATGGTAAGCTTTGTATAGAGGTGTCCTGCTATATGGTGCACCCTGTACACAGGTGCCCTGCAATACGGTAAGCCCTGTATACAGGTGCCCTTCTATATGGTGAGCCCCGTATAGAGGTGCTCTGCTCTACAGTAAGTCCTGTA
>NW_010268022.1:2549-2779 GCF_000690775.1 Eurypyga helias
CTAGATGTTGAGACTCATATAGAGGTGCTCTGCTATATTGTGCGCCCTGTATAGAGTTGTCCTGCAATAGGGTGACCCTTGTATAGAGCTGTCCTGCAATACAGCAAGTCCTGTATAGAGGTGTCCTGCTAAGGGTGAGCCTGTATAGAGGTGCCCTGCTATACATTAAGTCCAGTATAGAGGTGCCCTGCTATAGGGTAAGCCCCGTATAGGGGTTTCCTGCTATACGG
>NW_010268023.1:0-3707 GCF_000690775.1 Eurypyga helias
AACCCGATACGAGACGATGCTCTCGGTGTCTAGGAGCGAAGCAGGGTTTCCAGTCGCAACTACCGACGGTTGTGATAAAGGCGATACCTAAATTAAGACATTCATTTGCTGAAGGATATCACACAACATTAAAGCTCAAGAGGGCATCCAGCAATGATACGATTAGTTTAATTCACTAATCCGTCATTCACATCCGCTTCGGCTTGAAGGATGCCGGAGCCTCCGGCACCGTGAGCGACGAGGCCTTTCGACACAGCAGCGATAAAAATCTTACTTCCTCGCAATCAGTGTCCCCTTTGACGCTACGACACTCAGGCTGACAAAAAAACAAGTCTAAAAGTTTCCATTTGCCACAAAATGGGTTAATTTCATGTTAATTCCTACTGTAAGAAATCAATTTTGCAACTTCACAGGGTCAGTAGGTTTCTGTTATTTAAACAGCATCTACAAGTCAACAGGTTACCCCAAATTTTACGCACGTGCTGCCACCACAACTCGGATTGTCTCTACAAAATCTGTTTATTTGTCAGTTTGCCTAAGCTTTCTGCATTTCTAATACAATTTCAGTAGTATTATAGGTAGAAAGGCCTAAGTTTAATTAAAGACAGAAGGTATAAACTTTGGATAATGGCCTTATCCAAAATACACTGAAATTACACTTTAACATCTACCTGCATCTTCACACCACAAATAATATAATAGAAGTAAGACACCAAAACACTGAATCACAGACTGGTTTGGGTTGGAAAGATCCTTAAAGACCATCTAGTTCCAACCCCCCTGCCATGGGCAGGGACACCTTCCGTAGCCCAGGTTGCTCCAAGCCTCATCCAGCCTGGCCTTGGACACTAAAAAAATCCACAGCTTCTCTGGGCAACCTGTCCCAGTGCTCCCCACCCTCTGCAGGAAGAATTCCTTCCCGATATCCCATCTCAATCTACCGTCTACAAGTGTACCCCTTCGGTACCCTTGTACCAAATCCAACACCAAATCACGTGTTTGTGCATCTCCAAATAGACAGTCAGGGAGGTATTCCCTATGTCCGATAATTTAATTACTCCCAGAATTCAGTGCTTCAGCTATTTTACAGCACCCTTAGGCGTAGGCGTGGGTGTAAGCACACAGAGATGTCTATAGCCTCACAGCTCTACCTTATAAACCCTACACAGCCAAGCCTCTTGTATATTCTGCAAAGACCCCCGCATACGTTAGACACTGATTAAGCCACTTAGGGATGCACATCCCTTTTTTATGCATTTTTAAAAACCAAAAATAACCCATCAGGGCTTTGATTTGCAACCGATCGGTGACACATTTATTTTCGTGCTGCTCAGCCACATAATAACCTTTTTGGCCATCAATCCTTGTAACAATTCAATTCACGCCTTAAATTAACTCCCACACTCGTACAAGAGGTGCACATCACCTACTCGAGAGATCTCCTTTCTCCAAATTTTTCCTCTGCTCTGACAATGCCCAAATCGATATAAACTGCGATGTAAAACACAGCCTGGCAGGGGATTAATTTTGGGAAGATGCACTCTAGTCTTTAATGAATACACAGGTTTGGTTTTACACGTTGGAAAAGGAGTTTAATACTCCCAGGCTGCGTTTTGTGAACTACTGGGTAGCATGGGTTGGGTTTTGTTTTTTCTTAAAAAACAACAGAAAATGAGTTTCTGGTTGCAGTTCAAAGATTAATTAAGAGATTATTCCAGCAGCAATGATGCCTGAAGAGTACATAAGAATGTAGGAAGGCTCAGTAAGCATAGTGAAACCCCCCGTAGGCAGCTCACCCCGTTCCTAAGACCGAAACCGGGCTGGATGCGAATCCTCTGCAAGACCAGCCCTAAGATGCTCAGCAATGTGACCGGCATGGCAAACAGGAGGAGAGCACAGGGCAGGACCTCAGCGATCTTCACATCAATTGCCAGGCAACACGGGGGGAAAAAAATGTCCTTGATGGAAAGAAAAGGAGGGCAAATTGTGAGCGTAATCATGACCCCTACAATCTGGAGAGCCTGGGAATACACACTTCATAAAGAATGAGCATTACACAGCAAGACACTTCCCCAAGGACCCCCCTTTCCTTTTTTTCCCTTCCAAATAGACTTTTTTCCGAAACTATAAAATAACCTGGTTATTCCTCTTCAATTCCTAATTTATATGTAAATATACATTTTCGAATGACGTTTCTTTACATATATGAATGCATTTAAACAGAATGCCGCATGTGTTGAGGAGTCAGAGCACAGCAAACGACACCCCATAAAGTCTCTCAATATAAAGTTCCTGGGGCAGAGGGGTCCCTGGGGTCTAGAATGCATTTAAACAGAATGTCGCGTGCATTGAGGAGTCAGAGCACAGCAAATGACACCCCATAAAGTCTCTCAGTATAAAATTGCTGGGGCAGAGGGGTCCCTGGGGTCTTACGTCCCCTGCCAGCACCCCTCAACGTGCAAAATGTGCTGCCAGTCCAAATCCAGAGGAAGACTCAGGGCAGGAGAGGAAGATGAGATTCACACCCCTCCGTTTGCTCTGGAAATAATAAAACAATAGTTCCTAGATTGAGATATCAGCACCATAGTCAGTTTTCCTCCTAATGGGGCTGAAGGCTACGGAAACGTAATTAGAAAGCTTTCCAGGAGTGGCACTTTAATTTGCCCCTTAGGCAATCTGCTTGCCACAGGCAAGCAATTAAGTGAACACGTACCTTGGGCGCGTCAGGCCTTTGCAGAGGAAGCCCAGGTTTTCCCCCAACTAGCCCTATCAGTTTTCAAATTCCCATGCTGCCACGCTGAGCGCACCCCAAACCGCAGGTATTTCGCACTGGGACGAGACGGGGCCTTTTTCACCTCTTGGCAAAGCTGCCGTTGATGCTCGTGGTCTCGCGTCCCTCCTCTGCGCAGATCAGCCTACGCGGAAAGGAGACGTAAAAAACGAAGCACGTGCCCGCGCCTCTACTGGGTTTTTACCTGGTGCAAAAACTACTTGTTATTGGCTGAAAGAGGCGTAAAGGTGTGATACTGAAGAAGCGAAATGACCTTTTTTGAAGGATTGTGTTCTGCAGAGAGAGGTGAAACCTCCAAGCAGCGGAGAACACAAAATCTTGGCAGAGGCAAAACATCTGTAGAAGAACCAGAGCAGAGTATCAGGTGGCCAACGGCGCTGAACTCTGCTCCTTCTCATCCCTTCCAGCAGCGCCCGCTCCAGAGCTACGCTCCGGAGCTCTTGCTATCGCTTGACCCCGGACTTGTAATCTCCTTCTGCCGGAGCGTGTTCGATACAAATGCTAATCCTCCTGCTTTGCAATTCACCGCCGCCATCTGATTTTGAAAATCTTCTGCAGACATCGGAGCGGGGACTATGGAAAACTGAACGTGAGAGAACTGCCGAGCCTGTGCTGCCAGTTATTGGGAAATAAGAGGCAGGCAAAAAGTACTCGTCAGCCCCTGTACCGTTTGCAAATCTGAGTTGACGTCATCGTGGTGGTTTTAGTAAAGAGTTCATTTTCTTCACAGCGGCTGGTACGAGGCTGTTTTGGATTTGCCCTGAGAAGAGCACTGAGAAGGTGGTTTGTTAGTTGGTGCTGGGCAGTGCTTGTACCAGTTCAAAGTCTTTCCCAGGTTCTGATCCTGCCCCTGTGTTCCCAACTTTCTCACTCCGAGCAGTGGGGAGGATCACACAGTTCAGCCAGCCAACCCAAA
>NW_010268024.1:0-200 GCF_000690775.1 Eurypyga helias
CAACAACTTGTCCCTTTGCACACCCACTCTTGCACACTGGTGCCTTGCACGTCGCATTGCACACCCACTGTTGCACACTGGTGCCCTGCATGCCGCGTTGCACGCCCACACTTTCGCACCAGCATCTTACACATCCCTTTGCACACCCGCTCTTGCACACTGGTGTCCCGCACCTTGCTTTGCACGCCCACACTTGCCCA
>NW_010268025.1:0-42801 GCF_000690775.1 Eurypyga helias
TCTATGATTCTATCATTCTATGATCCCAAATCAGTATCATGTAAAGATGCTGTATGGAGATGAAAAAAACCCATGGTTTTACTTCTTTGTCAAGAAGAGCTACTAGATTTTTTCACTCCTCTCTCTTTAGAAAAGAACTTGCTACATCTGCTGAGTGCAAACCTTGACAAAAATTGAAAAACAAAAACTGGGAAGGAGGATGTCCTTGAGCTAATGTTCATAGTGATGCTTCCCATCATGTAAACTCAATTCTAATTTGTGCCAAAGTTCACAACACACATTTTGGTGATGACTTAGGCCCCCGCTCAGCATTATTACAAAAATTATGGTTTGATTTGTACTGGAGAGTGCTGATTGCAGGGTCTGTTCCATTATGTCAATACCTTTGTGTCATTAGTTCTATATTTTCATACCCCTTGTCATAATGATCTCCCTTTACTGTAGTGCACACGGAGGCTTTGCACGTCAATGGCCAAGTCTTTCTTTCCTTGTGTACTCAGAGGATTAATGGCAGTGGCTCAATAGCAACTGGTTGCAAGATCAAACCCTGAAATTTGAAATAACCTTTGCCAAATCTATAGCCAATGAAATCCTATTAATCATATGTTTTTTTCCATCTATAACCAGAAGTCTGAAGAGGGCAATAGTGCAATACTTAATGAAATCTGAATTTTATATGTGACTGATACTACCCCAGAGTGAATAAGGCAAAACATACTCAGTGTTCTCAGGTAGCACATGTAATTGATGCTAAGGACAAACCTTCCCTG
Organism: Eurypyga helias; assembly: GCF_000690775.1. NCBI lineage: Eukaryota > Metazoa > Chordata > Aves > Eurypygiformes > Eurypygidae > Eurypyga > Eurypyga helias. Next base: position 771 of record NW_010268025.1, read on the forward strand.
ATGCCGAGACATCTCTTTCAGAAGCTATATCACAGCTTCCAAAGCTCTATCATTCTTAAGTAGATTACAGTGAGTATAGATAGAGAATAGAGTAGATATCCACATGGTGGTACTTTATCAGGACCTCTCTGGATTTGTACTTTCTCACATTCTTATGTTTTCATGGTCCAATGTGTAGAAAGAAAGTTCCTAGATGCTGTAGTGCTGCATATTTCATGTCAGAAATGCTGGGAAAATAAGCAGGGGTGGAGGGGAATTCTTTCTCCAAATGACCAATATAGGCTACATATATCATGTAAACTCTATCCCATGCTGCCGGCGTGACTTCAATAACTGAATGTCCTCTGCTGGCTGTCTTCATAGAATAGCAAATTTTAGCAGCATTGTTAAAATGAGTATTTAAAAGTGTGGCCAGGAATTTAGAGGATGGCAGTGGAGCTCTTACTCTGAACTGTTTCACACACCACTGAATCTGTGGAACTAATTGAATGGCAGGGGTGGAAATGAGGTAATTTACCTGCCCTAACTCAAGCAGCTATAAATTTGAAGACCAAATCTGAATGAATCATCACAGTCTCCTTCTATAGCCAGGGTGTAATTCATCTCATGCTAGCACAGAAACTTCTAAACTGGCTCCCAGGACTCCAAAGTTTCAGAATTCACCAGCTCACGACTTTCCACACTGCATATTTCCATGACCCTGTTATTACACCCATGAAGAGTTTTTTAATGATTTCCTTCATGTACTCAAAGATAGTTATTCCATAATATTAATGAGCGGACTTCCACTGCTGACGGATGTGGCAGTGATTCAAAGTTATTGCCAAGACTTGTGAATGCTCAAGAAGATGGAGACTCCAAAGATAAAATATTTCCATATATGAATTGACAGTAGATTGATTTACACAAAGACATTAGATGACAGAAGAAGGAGGACAGTCTAAGTCCATGTGTGAATATGATTTTTATTTGTTGAATTCAATGATTTTGCATGTTATAATTTGGTGTCAATAGCGAGAGCCAGGCCCCATGTTTATCACACACCTGACCTTTCACAGGAATTTTCACAGTAAAAATTACAACCATTTCTTATTGCCAAACATCAGCGAAGTGTCTTGGGGCTGTATTCTGACTGTTCCCACGGTACCTAAGCAGTCCATGGCAAGATAACTCTTGCACTGGATGCTTTGCCTCAAAGACACTAGGAGTGGTTTTGTGTCTTCACTCTATATGGAGCCAAGACCTAGGATTTGTGGACAGTAAGTGTAGCTTAGTCAACTGCTAGGTTGCAACTTCTTTTTGAGCTCTGGCAGCACAGTACCTATGATGACGAAGTTCAGCACTGCTATTAGGTGATCTGAATGTGGCCCAGAGTGCCTTTTCACTTGAAAATCTATTGACAATAACACTATCCTTAGGTGGACTTCATGAGGTCTCTAGCTTTTTTCTTCCTCTGAGTATTAAACTCTCTTCCTCAAGAAAACTGAATTCAGGGTTTAGTTAGTAATTATTACTCTTTTTCCTCGTAATGTGGTTTAGATCAACTTTCCATTTCACAGTGCCAAAGTGAGCAAATGCTGTTGTGCAACTAAGCCTTCCCATACAGTAACAGTACCACCAACGGCCTTGTTGGGGATCAAGTAACTGAGAAATGTTTACACAACAAATGAACATCAGAGCTATGTATCATTTCCAAGTAGACAGAGACATAGCAACCTCACAACACTATAAATTGGTTTCTTAATAGTAAATAAACCAACCTCTCACTTTGTCAGTCAGCAGTGGAACCTGATATTCCCTGCACTCCAACTCCGATAATATTCTTTATTATATACCCCCAGAGGCTGTTTCCACACTGATCTAACAGGCATTAACATCAACCAATCTACTTGGAAAATAGCTCTGGGATGCTTTATTGCCCAACTCCCTGGTACTCTGCTTTATTTGCGTACTAACACCAGCCACTTTTAACCTCCTAGTGACAGGAAATATATCTTGGAAAGTCTCTTTCCTAAAACAGGGAAGTGCTGTTTTCAGTTAATTTCTTTTGGAGAGTAGTTTGATGGACAGAAAGTGGTGGTGGTGTTGGAATCTAAGGGCTGGTGCTTGAACAGGTCTAAACTGTGACAACTTTAATAAATTCAGAGGAGCTATACTGACTTACATCAGCCAATGTGAAAGCCCAGAGCTCAGGGAATGGCTTTCTCCGGTCTTCTCATTTCATGCTTTCCTTGCTAAGATCACACACACACACACACAAAAAAAAAGGTTTGGCAGGCTGTAGTTTGAATAATAGGCTTTGCAGTGGGAATCCTTGCTCCAGAATACATTTCCCAAGGGACTGCAGCTCTTTTGCTCCCACACATTAGCAATGCTGGGTGGAAAAATACTCTGCATCATGGGAAGAAGGGGATATTTTGCCAAGGTGTCATGGCTGTATAAGAGGAGGACATAAACCTAATCTAGGGACAGATGGAAGCTTAGGGACAGATGAAGGATAGAAAATTTCTCAGCAGGACTTGATGACTGCACCAATGCAGACATATCCCTTTGATAAGTGAGGACAGGAAACAAAGTCCTCTTTGAGCTATTATAAAATGAATGTTTGGAGCAAGAAAAAAGGGGAACTGTGGCCTCAGTAAAATCTGCATTAAGACTCCAGTCTGTGCTAAGAAACATTTATGTGGAGGTACAGACAGAAGGAACCTTTGCCATTAATGCCAGAGCACATGTCCTGCTTGGATCCCGCTGTGATGGGAGAAGAGATCACCACCACCATCATTCCCCTTGCTGGCAACTGTTGTTCCTGTAGTTCTACTTCTGTGAAATAATTGCCTTTAAGCAAAAGTAGGTGTGTTAGAATAAACAGTGCTGATGTCTGTAGTCAGTGCTACCATGAAGGAAAGCTGCTCAAGTGGCAGATGAAGAGTAACACCCAGCTGGTGTGTGGCAACCTGCAGCCGAGGTAGCACCACCCGTGGGGCAGCTTGTCTGCTCTTGGCTTCGAGAATTGATGAAATTGGAGGGTTAGCTGGAAAATAATAACTTTTCTTCTATGGTGGAAGGGCAGGTGGATGGGACAGCTGGCTAAAAACGTGGAATATCTATGTTGTTCGGTCTCCTCACCCCTTCTCCCATGTTCTCTTTATGCTTCCTTCCATGCCTTTCTCTCTCATATAACCTCTCATCTTCCTGCCTGTCAAGAAATGTCTCTATGCCTTGACGTCCCTAAATTCATCTTCTCTCTCCACTCTCTCTTCTCTAAGTTTTTCTGCAAAGAAACTAATCTATTATGTCCTCCCAAGTTACCTAAATTTCCTCAGCTAAAATGAGCCGTTACAGGCCAGACCTTTGTTTTTTAATTGTTTGTAATTTGTTCTGCAAAGTCAGGATATACCTTGAAAGGCCTCTATAAATAATAGCAGAGTACAAAGACAATCTCTGATACCTATTAGCTGCATTCAAAACTAATCTGACTGGAGAAGAAGAGGGAAATCTGGTGGTGTCTAAATATGTCTGTTAATTAGATTAGGTTCTAGGTATATCTTAGGCAGCATCCAATGAACTTGAGTGCTACATATATTGACTCAGTACCTCTAGACTTTTGGAAATAAGGTTCTGGAGATGCATTTGACCAGGAACTTTTCACTCACGGTATTTCTTAGTCTATACCAATAGATGGCAATCCATCTTCATATCCCTTCACTTCTTCAGAAGCCAACTAAAAGGTGAGGAGGAAAGGGAGAAAACAATTTTTTTCTCAAATGCTTTTTCCCTTTTATGTGTCAGAGTTTCAAAGCTAAATGTTCAAATGCCCTGGAAATGAGAAATTATCTGAAAACTAGTACACTGCATGCTACCACAGCACAAATTACCCCATGCTGTCCTGTCAGATTTAATCTGCCTGAACCGTTTTTGGAAGGGATGATACGGGATTTAGTTACCATGTGAGCTAGTACACTGAGATTAGCACTGTGCGTGACACTATTGCATATTTTAATCTATAATTCAGTTTATTGCCTGAGCGAAATCTTCAACAGATATCAAACAGATTAAAAAAAATATTATGAAACAAATCTCAAGTCATATAAAAAAATCCATGATCTGCTCATCTGATTCTGCTTGGTGCTACAGTACTGTAATTCAGGAATGACAGCAAAGAAAATATCTCAGTGTCAGATTAGCAGAATTAAACCCTGGCTGTTTTGCTTGTTCGAGACACTACAATTGTGGGAGCACCAGTGGAGTTTGGAGCTATTTTTCCTGGGTTTAATGGCTTCAGTTTTGCTTAAAGTATCTGACTGTTGAAATAATTTAACCTTTTTACTCCTTTTATTTACTCATACACTGCCACATCCACAGAGCCCATGGACTTTTTTAGGAGATATTTTGTACAAAAACTAATTTAATTGATGCAGATTTGGTTAAAAAGAGAAAAATAAAGCAAAATGAATGCCTTTGCCTTGACTGTGCAATTCTGTCCATCCGGGAGTAAGCTGGGGCCAGCAAGTTCAGTTCATTTGGAAAATAATATTTATTTCACCCACATTATCTTGTTGATCCAGGGTGTTCCTCTTGCTGCCCGATACAAAGGATAGGACTTTATGTTGTTAAACACAGGCATTGCACTTGCTCTCTCTCTCTCTGGCCTGATAGTTGTTGCTGGGGTAGAGCTGCATGGATGTCAGGAGGCAGGATCCTTGCTGGAACAGCAGGGGCATGTCCTGGGAAGCCCCACAGCTGGCCACAAAGACCCAGGGCAGCAGCAGTGCTCAACACCCGCTCCTTGCTGCTGCATGAAGAGCTGCCATGCCAGGCATCTGCCACGAGCTTCTCACCCACAGCCCTTGGACCACCTTTCTCCTGGCCTTCTCTTGGAGCACCGGTCTTCACATAACCTGCTTCCCTCCTCCAGCCTTGACACCGGGCTCTGGCTTTCCAAAGATGCATGGAGGCCTCCCAGTAAGTCTGGCACCATCCAGAAGTCCCAGCCTATTTGGAAAAAAATCGTGTGCTTCACCACTACATACTTGTTTCTGTTGAATTCTTGGCACCCTGTAATTTATCCTGTCCTTCCTTTCACCAGCAACCGGAATATTGCAAGTCAGTAAACAAGCTTTAATCTACAGCCGCTGCTGACTAGAGAATGCAGGTAGTGCTGAAAGTAAATTGCATCTACCAGCAGTGCACAGCATGAAACCAGAGGTTTCTTGTAACCTTCCTCTTTACCAGAAGTAGTGCCTTGTATATAGACTGTAGTGATCTGCTTTAAGTTGCAGGTACTTGTTTTTTGGGGAGGTGCTCATAGCTGATGAACAGGGCTGAGGCTGGAGAGGGTATTGCAGATGCCAACAGCAGCGATAGGGCAGGTAGAACAGCAACCTAAAGGAAAATGAAATTTCATTCACCCATTCTTCTGGTTTCCAAGTGTGCTTCCTGGGAATAAGATGGCCGTGGGCCTTCAGGTGCGGAAAATGATGTAAAGTGCTTTGTACCACTCTTCGCCTCTCACAGTGTTTCTCTTCGGAACTTATGCTGCCATTTTATATAGGGAATTTATGCACTGCATGCGTGTCACAGGTTAGGTGTTTCCTTTGTAATGGGATGAGCCACTTACATCCAGAAGGCATATTATTCTGCCTCTTTGCATTTTATGAAGCTTTTCCCTTTAAGAAAAAAAAAACCAACAAATAAAAGCCCAACCACAGTCAAGGATTATGTGAAGCGGGGAGAAAACACACAAAACCTGGCCTTCAGCTTCAGAGAGGGATCGCCATAATCCGAAGCCAATACCAGATGAAGTGCTGAAGGGTTGCTATTTAAGCCTTGATACCATTACCTCTCATCTTTGACCGGAAGGGATTGATTACCTACTTCTGCAGTATTAATGAATTCACTGAGCTCCTCTGCAGCAAAACTGTGGGCATGAACTTTCACTCGCCTGAAAGAATGGAGGAGAAATCTCTGAGCTTGTTTTTGTGGCTCCACTTTAATTGCTGATGCAGGGGATTTTGTCATCTCCGCAATGAACGACAGCAGAATCTATGAGGGTTACATTTCCTCCACAAAAACTGCAGCGGGAGGGGAATGCAAGGAGGGAATGGGAAATAGGGGAAAATACACCAGCATTATTTTCCTGTATTCAGAAATGCATTTGCTAGTACAGTTAATAAATATTAACAAGGCACAAGTCTCCATGCAGCCCCCAGCCAGTTCCCCAGTAGATCCGTAGCACTCTGATCCAAGTGAAAGGGTGTCAGCTTCATTAATGGCAGCATTCTCCAGATACATACAAATTAATCAAGCATGTTATGAGAAGTTAATGGGTATAAAATGAATAGGGTCTTTTCGCTATTTCTGAATAAACTTGGATGGTTATTGCTGGAGCTATAGAACAAAATCCAAAGACCTCTAAGTCAATACGTGTCTTCTTAGTTTCAGTGAACTTTTGAGAAGCATCTGGTAGTATAACCACAGCAGAGAAATGTAGCCCTAGTACAGCACCAGGCTTAAAGTTACAAGACTCAGCTTTAAAATCAGATTGCTCATCTGCTGCACCTTTACAGGTCACTTGTTCTGCTGTGCCTCAGTTTCCCCCACAAGTTCCTTCTGCTTTTCTTCAGAGTGGGTTTGACTCTTACCAGTAGGGATTTGCTGAACCCCAATTGTGAGTGGAATGCAGACTAGCTGGGAGTACTGTAACACAGTAGGTCAGGCTCTGACTTGTTATCACAGGTTAGGAAATTCCTGGGTGGCAATCAAAGCCCAGGGTGCATTGCTGACATCCATACACTCTGTTCTGTCCCGCTGTGGACCTTTTGCATCACCCCTGTTCCAGTTTTGGATCCTTTCTGAGAGCAGATTGTCAGTCCCACCAAACAAGGGCAAAAGGACTAAATACAAGCAGTTTTCAAAACAAATACAGAAAACATAATTTATGCAACATTAAGTTTACTGTATGAATGCTCTCAGCATTGCTAGCTCAGCCACGCTGTGTCCTGTTTATTTCATAGTGTGCTTGCACATTTAATGGATGAGTTTGAGAAGGAAAAACTGGTTTAAGGAATGTAACTTCACCTGTCATCTGGGGAAAGTTACCTTGTTAATTTTCTATTGTTTGGCATTCTGAGCTCTTGAGAAAAAGCACCAGGATATTTATCCCTGACAAAGGATATGGCCTTTGGTGAGCTGGGAAACACAGCATGCAGTTTCTGTCTTAAGCTGACTGTTGTGTTGCTTGTTATATTTATGCAAATGTCCTCTGGCATAGCACAAGAAACCAGGAAGGTTCACATGCAAACACATGGGGTTTATGGCAGTTCATTCCCTAAAGAAATATATACTCCCACAGAAGCACAACTTTTCCCATAATGGAGGAATAGGAGGAATCCTTGTACCTTATTGGGATGACTTATTATTAATTGGAAGCTATGTCTTCCACTGGCAGGGGCAATGGGCCATGATTGGTCTCACAAGTGGAAACTGGAATTAGATTCTGAGTCATCATTCCTGTTGAAATGTCTCTGTTTAGCCAAGGATCTGTACATGAGCACAGGAATGATAGTCACATTAATTCTGTCCTTAGTCTAAGATGAGACCACCAACATTAAAATGTCACAGCATTTTTTCTGTAGCATCTCCCTAGGCAGAGCTAAGTTTCTGTGCGTCCCCTAAATGTAGGTTTCTGTAATACAGCACATAGTGATGTCTTTAACATGTTGCCTTGGCTCTGATTTTTCTGGGTTTATAGTGTTGCTGGGCCTAGGGAAAAAGTCCCTTTACCGAAGAAAGTTCTCTGAAGATGAAATAAAATAATGATCCCTTAAGAGCCAGAAGGGAGGTACAGGATCCATTGCAACTGCTAAGAAGAGGTCACACAAATCAGCTGTTTATTTTTTTTTCTGGGAAGGAGAAAGGGAACAATGCAAGAGAGCTGGTAAAAGGTCTTCTGAGAAAGGAAGAATTCTTCTGTCATGCCAGTGGCAATCACCTTTTCTTTCATGCTATCCCATTGATGATTTTCCCAGCTTCCTTGATATTTCTTGTGTCAGCAGTAGATTAAAATTTATTGAGGGTTCAGATACACTGAGTATCCATTTCCCCCAGTGTTTTCATGGCTCAGTATAGTACATTATTCCCCTTCAACCTTTAAATCCACTTCTGCTCCCCTTCAGTAAAACTTCTGGTACTTTCAGAGGATCTCTGGTGGATTTTTCCAATCTACTTTGGCTGTTTTTCTCAAAAAAGACTGCTTCTTGCATTAGTAGCTCTCCCCAAGCTCCAGTGAGTAAACTTAAGATGGCAGTTTATGTCCAGATAATTTTGCAAAAGGGTCTTATTTACATGAACCTATTCTGCCTAAGCAGCAGGGCTCTCAAGCATTCCAGAAAAGAGGGGAAATATTTCAGTAATGGAGATAGGATGCACAATTCATTGTTGTTTCATATTTTTATTATACTAAGAATATCTGATACTGCCTGTTACAAGGCTTTGCCTGTTACACATAGCATTGGCTGCTTGGGGACAAGGTGTGCAGGGTGCCAGACATGAAAAAATTGAGTGTGTCCTTCTTGTACTCCTCCTAATGCCCTTGTGCCTTAGCAGCCCTCAGGACAGCATCTTCTGGCAGACCTGAAGTGTGATATGGAGAGTGGACATGGAGGGAGCAGATTTACTGGGTCTGGGCAAGGAAATGATGGAGATTGATTGGAAACATGACCCGAAGGATTGCAATTAGAGGGCAAGGAGCAGGTCTCTGGTGCACTGGAGGTGAGATGGGGATATCTTGGACAAGGATCCAAGTTGTGAGGGACCAGAGGCCAACTGAGCAAGGAGCTGGGAGCAGGAGAAGGAGTTGAAGAACTGAATGTGGCTGATGACTGATAGCCAAGATTAGGGTAAGAAGCCTGAATAGAAACTAGTGTGTCAGGGACGAGGAGAAAGGATGAGGATTAACATGTGGAGTGGGATGGAGAGCAAAAGAAGGACAGGGTACGTTGGAGTGGATCAGGCTGTGGCAGGGGAAGGAAAGGGCAGACACTTCTGTGTTCACTACTTGCCTTCCCACACCAGGCAGGAGCACAGGCTGGGGCTTCCAATCCATGTTTCCTTGTTCTCTGGACATGTGAAGGCTTCCAGCAAAGCATCTTCTCCCCTGACTGTGCTGATCCACATCAAAGATGACAATCTGCTGTTTCTATCAATTACGCCATTAATTTGAATTGGTTGAAAGTGATTCAGTGTACCTGCGGGATCCAGCTTGGCTTGAGCTCTATAACTGACACCATCTGATAGAAAAGCTTCTGGCTTTTCTGATTCTGCAGTTTACTTGCACATAGCTGCAAGAAATACTTTCCCCAGATTCCATTCCCTCATTTGCACATTTCAAATTAATCTCTTGGACATTCTTACAAGCTGAATCTCATCTGTTTATTTAACTGGATAAATGTCTGATATAAAGTCTCATTAGCCCAACAATTACCTTTGACACCATAGATGAACAAAGTTTCTTTGCCATGTAAATTAGGAAATCACACCAAGTCCCTTCCAGTTCTAAGAGAGCAGAGTTTTGAAAGACATTCAAAATGCAATTAGAGTCATTAATATTTCTGCAGTGGATATGGTTCATATTGGACAGCCTGGATACCACCAGCCATAGGATTTTATTATAATTCCTCATGATAGAGCTATCCCTATGCATCCTAAGCAGGCCAAAAGCCCAGTCGTGACATTAGTCATTCCACTTGATGATTCTTTCAGTGCTCCCCATACAGTATCTCTCTGGAAAACAGAAAAAAGAACTACAAGAACAAGGACTGATCTTCAGAGGAATGGAAAGTAGGAAGGCAAGTCCATTCTTTGCAGCACTCCTGTCAGAATACCTTTTATTTTCAGTCCCTATTATTAACCGTTATTAAGCACTATTAATGCAAAAAAATAAGGGCGAAAAATTTAGATTTGAGTCTTGATTCCCTCCTCCACTTCTCCTGTATTCTCTCTGATGTGGTGAAAAGACTGTTTAGTAAGTGTGTGTGAAGCTCAGGATTTCAAAGGAGCCCAAGTCCCATTCATAGCCAGTACTGTTCAGGTGGCTCTGACACTTTGCTGTTTGGAAAATTTAGTTGGAATCTTTCTGAAGTGACAGGCACTGGCATCTTCAGTGTTTGGTTTCCCAGTCCCTCGGGTCCTTTGAGAAATATTGTCCAAACAGAGTACTGCTTAGAAGTGGGAGCTTTTTTAATGGGCTGTGTTTGTTTAGAGAACCTGAGTAAGCTAACATGAAAGCGTGTGTGCACAGAAGAAAAAGAGCTTTGTATGAAGTTCTCCATTCATGTAGCTGTCTCATGGAAGCTTTGTTTCTTAATAAATGGAGTTATGTAGTTTCTTTCACACAGTAAAATAACTGGGTTTCAAACAGACATGCCAGAGGTGGTTTACCCAGATGTACTACCTTATGGTACAGCATCTCTAATTCTGTAGGACTGCTCTGGCCATCCGGGTCACCAGCAGCCTCACTAAAATGCCCAGAGTGAAAACTATTAGTGTGAAAAAGAACACATTGTAATTAGCTGTAGCATGGATCTCAATCTGGGTAGATGTTTGTTAATATTTGAGTTACATTTAGCCACTCCAGTAAAGATAAGCAGAAAGCAGGAGAGAGAAGCAAAATAATGGTGTGATTAATAGTCACACTATAAAGAATACACTCTTCTGTCCCTCAGAGACCATTGCATGGTCCATAGCTATCTGTCTGTAAATCAGAAGCAGACTGACAATTTGTAAAAAGCACAGTCATTTATTCAGAGACTGCACCTCTTCTAATGTTTTAGCTTGTTGCCTGTTACCTTGTTTTTAGAAATGTGGTTAGTTGTCCATAACTCCTTCCTGACTTTTTTTGTGCATATGTATTTTCAGCTATGGTCAGAAAGCTTGCCCTGTTAAGTGTAGTAGATCTTGACTGGCAGTGCATCTCCGATTTCTGCTGAAAGCACTGGGATTTACAGCAATGAGCTTTAAAGATACTTCTCCTGCTAGGCCTGGATCACTCGCTTAATCTCTGCAAACTATATGGCTTTTGCTAAAGTCATTTCTTTGATCACTACACAAATCTTTTTGATTAAACAAATGTGTTCTGAGCCCAGAAGTCCTTTATTGTGAACATTTACAGTGTTGTCCCCCTGACCTGAGCAGTTAGCGTTTGGGGCTTGGCCAGGTTGTTTCCATTAGGAGGAGAAATTGATGACAGGATTCCAACAGGTTTTTTTGGTGCTGTCCTGCTTATTTACAATGAAGATCCACAAAGTTATGCTTCCCTGACCCTGGCAGAAACCTCTAAAGGCAGCTTTTGAATACAGTTTAAACCCCCAATACTTCAAATGCCTTTGGCCCTCTCTCAGGGCCACCTGCGCAAAAATGTTTAATTCCTTCACCATTGGCTTTGATCTATCTCCAGACCTCTGTCACCAAGACATGTATCCTTGCAAACTGTCCTGCTCCCTCTGGGACCAGGCTTTCCGCCTACACACATCAGTCGTGCTGAGGTTCACTCTTGCTTCCCTTGGCCATCAACTACTGCTGCCACCAGGTGCCTTCATCCATAAAGGAATGTAATTTCCTCCCCTGCAGGTGAAAGAACGTTTAACTAATGCCGAGGTAAATGGCAGCTGCCGATACCTTTTAACAACATAACATAAATTCACTGTCACTCACACAAAGTTATTGCATACTTAAAGATTGGTGGCAAAAGAAAACAAAAGCTGTGAATCAAGATTGATGCTTTTTGTTTCTGTTAGAATTTGCAAGTAAAGGTAATTGCAATTATTTTTAGATGAAAAATGACGTTTATACAGTGTCAGAATATTATGGTTTTGGGTTTTGTTGTTGTTGTTTTTCCTGTAATGTTTTAGAAAACAAACTCTCTCTCCCTGGCTAGGGTCTAGTAGGATTATTTTAGTTAGGGTTGGTTCAGCCCAGGTAAAAGGGTTTTATTCTCTTGAGCTGACTCAGAAGATTTACCTTGCTCTGTTTAGCAAATTGTTATACTGTGTTCCCACTCTGTGCATTGGTCCATGAGACTGCAGTTTGAGATGCTGTCACCCCTGATGTTCTAGAAGTCTCCGAAGTCTGGTTTCCTTCTTTCACAAGAAAAAATGGATTTCCTTCTGAGTATGCTCTATGTTTCAAGGTGGAAATCATCTGACAGTCTTGCATCATAAATGATGATAAACCAATCAAAATTGTGAAAGGCAACATGGGCATCACTCTCCCGAGATATAATGCCTGTGCGCTGAGGTGTTATAATGAAAAGGTCCTATGGGTATATTAAAGTAATTCCAAACAAGGCGTGTGAGATCGTATCAGTAATCAACAGTGAAGCTGTTCAACTGAACTTCAGTCAAAATATTTTTTTTTAGATGACAAAGTTAAAAATGTTCTTAATTCAAAATTTTTGTCAGCATGCAGCACAAGAAAAATGCTGGCATGCCAGTTTTTCCTTCAAGGTGAATTCCAAATTTTGTTCACTTCTGAGTGTAATCCTTTTTTTTTTTTTTGTTTTCAGATATAGGCCCCTTGACTGTCTATATTGCAGCTTATTTTTATATTGTGTTGATATAATGTGCCAGTAAAATAAAGGTTTTGGATGAATGTATGAGCTGACTCATTTTTTCCTTAACCTGTCGGTTCTCAAATTGGAAGCCATTACTCAGGAAGGGTGTATGGACAATAGTTTCTCTTTAAGACTTCTGGATACTAACAATTTGATAACTTATATTATCATGCATTCCATCTCTCTTTCTCTTTCATGTGTCTCTCCACTCTTGTGGCTTTCAACTTCTTTTAGTTTTGAACTCCTAAGATTTTTTCCTGTGGAAGTCTAGACCTCTGTATACCATATTCGAGCCTACTGACAAAAGTTCTTAGCTACCCTCTGCAGATCCCTTAGAAATTTTCCTTGGGCTGCCAGACTGAAAAATCACAGATCTGCTGTCATACCCACATCTACTGGACTGTCCTTTCCTCTTTATGCTTATGCATGCTTTTAATTATATGTTCTTGACAAATGCAAAGTTTGTCTCTGTCCAGGGGATTCCAAAAGAAAAGCCTTTGCCATGATTACCTTTTCCAGCTTTTATTGATTTTGAGTCTTGAGAGATTTCCTGCTTAAGACTGCTGAGGTCTTGTGCTAGTTAGAAAAAAAAGAAAGAAAGAAAGCTCTTTTTTTTTTAAATCAAAAGAAAAGCCAAACTATGTTCTTGACAAATGCAAAGTTTGTCTCTGTCCAGGGGATTCCAAAAGAAAAGCCTTTGCCATGATTACCTTTTCCAGCTTTTATTGATTTTGAGTCTTGAGAGATTTCCTGCTTAAGACTGCTGAGGTCTTGTGCTAGTTAGAAAAAAAAGAAAGAAAGAAAGCTCTTTTTTTTTTAAATCAAAAGAAAAGCCAAACTTTAAACAGTCAAATGTCCAAGTTTCCAAGGCAGTCTGAGCATCAGGAGACTAGACATTGTGCAGAACTGGTGGGCTTCATTTTCAGTTTTTCTTTACACTATTGTCTTTAGTCCAAAATCCTTTCCTGTACCACAGTTGTGTTCTACAGAACTACAACGCCTTTTACACTTTCATTAATATTAACAGGGATTCTTGAGCTCTTAAACCCTATGTTTTACTGTCAGGACACTGCCTAGACACCTGTCTGAATGAAGACCACACTGAAGAAATATTGGCCTCTCTTTTGTGTCCGTGTCAGCCATCTTGGCAGCAGAACTTCAAAGTGCTTGAGAGACCTCTAATGGTGCACATGCCACTATATATCAGAGAAATAACCAGAAATCAGACAAGAGAGATTGAAAATACATAGTTAGGAATGGTACATTTGTGTATTTGTTGTAAAAAGTTACATGAGCTATGACGGTGCCCTTGTGTCTCCTTTGCCTTGATTTTTTACTGTGCGAACAGCAAAAGACCCAAAAGACCACAAATAACCTGCCTTTTGTGCACCTGTTTTATGGAGAATCTTTTGAAATGATGCAGTATATGATGTGCAGGCTGTTTTTGTGGGGTTGTAAGGACTTCTGTTACCTCCCTTGGGTCTCTCCTAACTGAGGGGTATTACCATACTGGCTGACAAGGAAAGTGCTTGAAACAAACTCCATATACATTTTCCACCTATTTTAGTGTAGCAGAGGGCATACTCCTAGCTGCAGTGCCAGGCACTCTCTGAACCCTCTGTATCCTTTGTTCAGTCTACTGATGTCCTCCATAGCATGAGCTTATTTGTGATCTCAGCGAGCTTGCTTTCTGAAAGCTGTTAACTCTGAACTGGCTTCCCAAACAATAGCAAGAAGCTTCCAAGCAATGAGCGCACTTCAGTGTCACTGTTGGGAGCAGCCAAACTGTCCTAGAGAGGGCTTAAAAAGGACACAGCTCCCAGGTGCAGAGTATCTCCGAAGGCACTGCATGAGCTCTGCTGATTATTCACCTTGTCCAAGCTTAGAGGAGTAATCAGAGACAAGATGGTGTTTGGAGATTTTTAACGAGCAGGAGGAATCATGGTTCAGGCATATGTGATTATGTGACTCTCTGACACAGCTATTTGAATCAGAGATATTGCATGGAGTAGTCATCAGACCCAACGGACAGTGGCTACGAGGCAAATTCTGATGAAGGAGAGCGCAGACTCTGTCTTTGCATTGGCTCAGGAATCTTCAATTTTGCAAAATGGAAATATGAAAAATTGAATGGGAAGAAATCCAGTTTTGAAGCTCTCAGAAGGGAATTGCAAAAGAACTGATCTGTTTTTAAAAGCCTTAGATCCCCTGAAGCTTCTGATTAATTTATTGAAAACGTGTTCATAAAAGATGTAACCAAACCCAAATCTGTTGCTTCAGTAAAGAATGTATTCGGGATGAAAAGCCCAGGGCTCTGCCCTGCCAGCACAGAGAGAGCATTTCAGCTGTCATCTGAGCAGGCACCTGTCACTCCCATCAGTGCAGCAACAGCGTGATTTCTGCCCTAATTTCTAGAACATCAGTGATACTGAATGGAGATCCGGGTGCTCAGACACTATGCAAACCAGCACCCGAAACTACAAACGCTGCGTCTTTTTCTTTGCCCCTGTGAAAGCCTCAAGGAATATGAAGTCATCCTTCATACATTCTATTTCTGTTCCCCAGGCTTTTCTTCCCACAGTGATGGGCTGATCCTCACATATTTGCATGATGGTGTGACCCACTTTGAACAAAGTTATATGCTGATCAGTGTAAAACAGAATACTCTTTACTGTCTTTTGGATTATTATTCAAAAGGAAAGGAGACCCACAGCAGCATGCTATGTTCACTGCTGTATGGCTGCACTTCTGAGTAGCCAAGTGGTAGTCAAGCAGACACATGGAGAAACAGGGGTCTGCCTTATGGTACAAGTACTTTCCCCAGGGATTCAGCTTAGTACCATCCAGCACACTGTTGTGGCAGGAGCTGTGGGACGTGAACTCAATGTATGAAAATGAAGTTTGTTCCTTAATTATAACTGTGGTTTAGCGGAGTGTCAGGGATGTTCAAACCCTGTGCACTTAAGACATTAATTCCTGGGGTGTCCCAGCAGCTCTTCCTGGCTTGTCACCTGCAGGGATGACACAATGGGCTGATCTGAGAAAATGGACAGTTTGAGGTAACAGCTTCAAACTTGGTGATTGACTGAAGATTCACAATTAGGTATTGGGCTGTCACAGGAGGTCTCCAGGGCAATTCTAGACAAATTCCAGCTTAGGTCGTGATGTGTCTAGTCCACTTCGTATACTTGAAAGCTGTTGAATAACATCCCGAGTGCAGTGTCCAAAAGATTCCCCTACAGGTTCCTGCTTTAGAAGTGATTATATTTTACATAGATAAGACAGTTGTAAACACTGATTGGAAACTGTTCCAGTAGGAATTGTCACAGAGAACAGTCTTTATGTAGGCAAGATGGATTATGGATGTCCTGGTCTGGTCACATAGGACTGTGTCCTGCTGACTTCCAAGAACTGATCAGAACAGAGGTTTGGGGTGGCTTTCTTGGTCCAGCTAAAGATGCTGCTGCAGATAGCAGGAGCTTGTGTGGAGGTTTTAGTGGTTTAACCATGACACCTTGCAGTAGAGACTACTGTTACCACTGGTCAGAAAGAAACCTGCTGCCTCACTGGGAGATTTTATTTCCCATGCAAGCATTGCCCTGTGCAAAGATCCCTCCAAATTACTGTTTTCTTTTAAGAAAGACTCTGTCCTGAGTGTCAGTGTGACACCTTGCTGCTTGCACTGTGGCACATGGGAGAGATCCCAGCGTGACTCTGCGGGCAGAGAGAAGGGGCTGCTTTGAAGGCAAGAACAGCACAGCCAAACCTCCGACCACCACTGCAGCCTGCGGCATCTCCCTCTTACAGGTAGGTCATTTACCTCATGGGCATCTGCTCTGCCTAGTGACTTCCTTCCCATTTTGTGTACTTGTATGGAATGATCCAGGTTGGAGGACCTAAAACTGGACCAGGTATATGGCAGGGGGGTTGGAACTAGGTGATCTTTAAGGTCCCTTCCAACCCAAACCATTCTGTGATTCTATGATTCTATGTTGTCGAGACAAAGCAATTTCCCTGCTGGGAAATCAGTGCCTGGAAATCAGTTGGCTTCGGCACTGAGCTTAGGGCTTGGGGGAGCAGTCCTGTGCATGGAGGTAAGAGCCTGTTGAACACCTCTCTCCCCCCCGTCCCACCCTGTCATGACACCATGGTGCCACAGTTGGCATCAGGCTGTGCTACTGGAAGGGGCTCAGGCTCCTTCTTCTCATGGTAGTCTGTAAATTCACCCTGGCTATCTAAATAATGGAGTTAGAGGAAAATGATTTTTACTTTCCATATAAAACAGGGATGAAATATTCGTGGGAAGCTTTAGGCATCTCATAATAAGTATAACTGAATACTAAGAACCTGAATACATGCATGATTTGGGAGTTTTGATATCTTTTTTACTCCCACATAAAAATCAAGATTTTCTTATTAGGGAAAGCAGATGCATTCCACAAAGTTGTTTATTCAATCAAACCCCTCATTTCCTACTGAAAAATAATATATTTTGATGGGGATATTTTTGCCATCCCTTCTAAGTATGCATTTGGGAGTTTGATGTTAGATCAGCAAATAATAACAAAAAAGGTAAGATTTTTATCTTTCCTCTTTCCACTCTCTCAAAACTCCAGTTCCATTTAATCAAAGGTCATTCCACCTTCCTTATTACCTTGGTGATGAAAGGAACATCTGTATGAAGAAATCACAAAATAATATTAGCAGTATTGCTGGCAACTACCAGACCTAGTGTTCAGGTGACCCCTGCCACCTGTTACAGTGCTGTTCTGCACTAAAATTCTCTTTCTAGAGACCTAGTCCAAGCCTGCTGCTTGCACTCTTGAGTCTTGCTGTCTCTACTGTTCTTTGTGCATACTTAGAATTCTATTTTGGTGTTTAATATGTATTTTCTCTATCAAGTCTGTAAAGATCGAAATAAAATTTAATTGGTAAGACGCATTTTATCCTAGCCAAATTTTATTTAACTGAAAACTGAATAGGGCTCAGTAATTTTTTTTTTTTTTCCCCCCTGGACAGTGCTTAATATAGTTTTGAAAGCAATATTCATAAATTACTAGGCTCGTTTATGTTTCATGCAGTTGATTTTGTTTGTAACACTGCTCTTGCTACTATATTAATTGCAGAGACTATGCAACATCTAATGCTGAACCAGTGGTGAACCTGCAGTTCACCAGATTCAGTGTAAAGGCTTCCTTTTGATTCCTCTTACTTTAAAACAGCAGTAGAGGTACTGCATATAACGTATGTAAAAAGGAGAAGATCAGCTCCATCTGGAAGGTACAGTCCTTCAAAGATTTGTCTCACCTTGCCTCCCAAGGACTTTCTATGTCAAAGGCTCCCACAAGCAAATTTCCTGACCTTCAGAGATCTTTGGAGAAATCTTTGGAGAAATCAGGCAAATAGTTTTTGCATTTATGGGACCCAGTCCTAAGAATAATAATAGAAGCATGGTTTTCTGACAGTAGTAATGAGCCAAAAATTTGGCAAATCTTTGGAAAGCTGTCTCTATTTGTGCCTTAACTAAACCAGCATTCCTTCCTGACAGCAGAAAGCCCCAGCAAAGATGACAGTAAATAAAATTCCATTTGACATTGTCCCAAACTAGTTTGACTAACTAGGCAAAACAGGGCTGGAGGGGTTCTCAGCTGAAATAACATCTCAACAGCCAGATTGTTTTGTTGGCTCTTGTTCCACATGCCCAAAAATGAGGAGTTCTTGAAGTGTTTGCAAGTAGGTGGATTTAGCCCTGTGCTTTGCCTCCTCTGGCAATGCTTCCTGGCCAAGCTGTGGTCACTGACAGATGTCAGTGACAACAGCTTCTTGCCACTGATGTACAGGTAATGTCTTGTTTGTTCAGGATGTCACAGCTGTGCACATCCTTTGTGTTTTCTACTTAAACTAATCAGATTTAACCGCTTCTCTGTGAAAGTGCACTTAAAAGAATCATGAAGATTAAAAGTGAAAATGACTAAGCAATGTTTTTAATCGTCATTAATTCATATGAATGGCATCAATAAATAACATGGCAAAAATAAATATGGTAACAAGAAATTGATTTTTGTTGTAGTTTGTGCAAAGAGTTAGTACTCATTTGATCTCAACACCACTGCTGTGACATAGGCAAATATTTATAGCCTCATTTATAATGTGCAACGTATAGTGCAGAGATATGTTCTTAACCAAGGTCAAGGATTCAGTAGGAAAGGAGGAATTGCCTACAGGATCAGATATCCTAACACCCATATATGAGCCCTTGTGACTTCTTTATGAATTGGTCTGTGCCTCTGTTAGGTGAGTTAAGAATGAGATTTTCAAGCCTCTTTGAGACATCAGTTGTAATCAGAGCTATGCCTCCCAGTTCGTTTGTCCACTTAATCCACCTAAGGCATTTTATTTTTATTGGCGTTGCAGCATTTGCAGTTATAGACTGAGGACAAATATGTCAGAAAATGCCCAAAACAAACCACAAAAAAAGCAAACACACACAAAAAAGACCATTTCTGCTTCCAGCAGCAGCACGGAGCTAATCCCTGCAGTGTGTTTTTGTCCTGGCTAGCTTTAAATAGCCAAACAGAGAAGGCTTCTACATCTTTTAAAACTATTTCACAACCTTTTGCTGATTTTAATGAGACTGAATTAGCACATTGTTTATTTTCTAGGGGCTGCATCTTAGCATCAGGGCTGTTGGGGAGTAGGTGAGGATGATAGCACGTAGCTGTGTGTGGAGACAGGAGCAGCCATTGGAGCCACGCATGCCTGGCTGGAGCTCACAGAGCATAAGCCAATTTTTGCGCCCACAGAGCAGTTCATTTCTTGGCAGCTGAATCAAAATAAAGCTCCAAGGCTACAGCAGCCCACAGCCTGCTGTGACTCGGTGACCACAGAACCTAATTTGTGCTGGATAAAGCCCTAAAGAGATTAACTGACTCATAACATATGCTACTTTACCTTCTACAAATGAACCTCAGATACAGTGCCATGTTTCTCATCCCTCTCTCAATTTTGCAAATACTCCATCACTTAGTCACAGATATGGGGGAACCCAAAGAAGAAAATCCCCCACCCCAGCTAGTTTATTATTCATACATTTTTTACAAGCACTTCAAAAGGCTATCTGTTTTTTCTGCCAGGAATGTGACATTTCATATTAAGGAATCTATAAAAAATGTATACACTCATTTTAGGGAATCTTTAAGAAACAACAGTGCAGGTGCGCTACCTGCAGCACAGCCGTGTAGGAGAGGCAGGCACCTCCAGTGATGAGTTTAACAAGGGATGGGTCGTATATAAAGCTATAAAAGTCACTGAATCTCTTCAGTCTCCCTAGGACCATAAAGAGCTCATTGGAGGTGGTCAGCAGCTTCAAGAGGGACCATCAGAAGCAGGGAAGTCAGCCAAGAGGGTCAGGGTGTTTCTAAAACAGCCTGATGAGTGTCTGAGCTGTGAAGCAGGTATACTCTGTAGTTCAGCAGTTTGTGACTCCATACTGTGGAGATGACCAGGATGAGTTATTCTTCCCTGGTAGCCCACACGCAACAGTCTTACATCTGGGAGGAGGTGCTGGTATTGCCCAGATCGTATTCCAATATGGAATTTGAATGTAGGTCCAGGGAAATGCAGTATATACAGCATACAGGACAGTGAGGCTCAATTAATTTCCATGTTGTGAAACCCTATCTTCCCAAAGGATTCAGAGAAAGGCAGACAGGATGGCCACAGGTACAAGTCATCTTCCACAAAAGCAATGACCTGACATCATTGGTCTTATGTCTCATCAATCCTTTTGAAAATCCAACTGTTAAAGTTAAAAGCGTTTACTATCAGTGATTTCAAATACGGTTAACTTGATTAAATTCAAGGCATTACATCCTATCAAAATAAAAACAAATATCAGCACAAACAGCCATTATAAATGAGCTAATAAATACTGAATCAGATGAATGATGTTGCTGATTAACAGCTTTATATTTTTAGCCTACTTTCCTGTCGTAACTTAAAACCAAATATATCTGCAGACTTCAAGAGGCTTAAATAGGAACGATTCTGTATTAAATGATGTATTAGAAAGGATTTAGACTCTTCTAAGATGATATAGACCTCATACACTAAAACCTCTATGTGTCTACTCAGAATTAGGAACTTCATGGATTTAAAGTTACCAGTTAGGATCCTTCCTGGTGTCCTTTTTTCCTGAATTTTTCCAAAGGCCCTTAAAAATCTGGGCAGCCAAATCCAAGTGAGAACTGAAAACATAACTCCTTTAGTGTCTTTTGAAAAACGTAGTCTTACACTGCTGCTCTCAGCAGATATATGTCAAGAAATGGAATGACTGCAGTTTACCTTCTAGGCATATGCTCCAAAGACCGAATAAAGTGTGTCAGCCACCATGATGCAACTGCACTCACTTTGCTGTTGTGATCATGGTCAGTGGCTGTACGTGAGCTGGTGAGCCGGAACTCGTGCTGTAGTAGAGCAAATGCTAGCTGTTGTAAGAAGAGAGTCTAAAGTCCAGATTAGAGAGGTTCCCAGTATTGATAGATTCAAGGGGGCAAATTCAACACCATACCCTACCAGTGTGCCTTCAGGCTGATCCAAACCCATGATTAATGTTCTATCCTAGATCAAACTTGTTTTTCAGCTCAAAGAGAAAGCTAGCCTGCACAGGCTGCACATTTTTATGTTTACAAAATTTTTGTGATTTTTGTATCTGGAATATTCTTGACTTATGTATTCATTGATTTCCTAAAATGCATAGTGGACTGGGCAGATCAAGTCCTTACAGTAGCTGATTAACTGGGGATCTTATTCCTCTCCCTTTTCTTTCCAGACTCCTAACAATGAAGCTAGGTCTTAGAGCCACTAGAAAAACAAAGCTCAGAAGGTGTCAAGCTGGTAAATGTGAAAAACAGAGTTATTTCTGCAAGTGAAACAATCTCAGAAGTGGAAGAAGCTCAGAGGTTTCAGCACCTGAGCAGAGACCCTGTGCTCCCCAGCCTGTTAAACGCATGTACTGAGTCTAGGTCCAGGTGAACAAGTCAATTCCTTAAAGACCATAAACTTGGCATAGGCCCACTGAACTCGGTGGAACTATGCAGCCAAGGATGCTTATTTAGCTCAAGGGGACTGGTATGATTTTAATCTGGAAGGATTTGAGTGTTACAACTCCTCCAGTAAAAACCTGGGGGAAAGAAAAAAAAAAAGGAGGAAAAAACCCCAACCAAAAAGAAAGAAAGAAAAAAAAAGAGAGAAAAGCAGAAAGGGAGAGAGATTGTAAATATCATTGGCAGCAAGCAGACTAGAAGCAGCTGTCTCTGGCAGACGTGTTTCATTCAGATCAAACAGAGAGCTGTGGATGTTTGGAAATAACCCACATTTACTATATATTTAACTACAAGCTTTCCGTTTGTTTGGAGGCAATCAGGGATTTATGCTCAAACAAGAACCTCACTCAGGTTTTTGTTCAGAAAGCACTGTTTTCCTGTGGGTGCCAGGATGCTGCACGGAGCACAGGCATCCCACAGCAGGAGGAGGGCTCCTGATTTCACAGCTTTTTTTCACACGGTCCTGGAGGTAAATGGAGTTGTTTTGAGAATGTGCCTTTTTCCAGGAATCTAAATGCTTTCATTATCTGGAGGAAAAGGTGAAGACGACCTTGTACTTTGGATGTGGTAGTTGTTAAACCATGGTGTCTGACAGCCCTTACCACTGCTAACTCCTCGGGACTCTTGTGAGGAGTGTTTCCTGCGAAGGAGTGCCGTATGCTGTATGGATGGCAATCAGTCTGGGGACTCAGAGCCCTTCCTAGATCCTCCGCAGAGATCCTCTGTCCTCCTTAATAACACACTGAAAGGCTGTAATTTTTGCCTTATCAGGCCTGTCACATTTTCTCCCTATTCAATTTATTTTCTTTTCAGTTCTTCCCTATGTAAAGGCTTTTTTTTTTCCCCCCACACATGCATGCTAGCATTTTAATTCTAGTGTTTAAAACCTTAAATAATATAGTAGTTCTGCTGTCTACTTGCAGGACTATCTATGGACTCTTGTTGCATCACAGCTATTAAGATCAATTGCAAGGGGAATATAAGGTGATAGAATGTAATTACCTGTGTTGGAAGCTTGCCCAGACTACCAGCACTTGCATTCCCTAAAAAAAAAAAAAAAAAGAGACTTTGGAAAGTCTAAATGGCACCAGGCAGGCAACCTTGGTGTGGACAGTACTCTTTGCTCGTGCTCCTGAGGCAGGCCTTGAACCTGCCTTAGGGGTTCACCTTGCAAGCCATGAGGCTGGTTCAAGGATGTTCAAGGTCAGGCTGGTCTGAGCAGACTGATCTAGTGGAAGATGTCCCTGCTCATTGCAAGAGGGTTGGACAAAGTGACCTTCAAAGGTCCCTTCTAACCCAAACCATTCTGTGATTCTGTGTGCCTGCTAGTCCCAGTCTTGCTGGAAGAAGTCTGTGTTCACCTTGCGGAACTGCTTTGGACCATGGATACCGCTGTCTGTGAGATCCCACAGTGAGATTGGGAGAATCATAGAATCATAGTTTGGGTTAGAAAGGACCTTAAAGATCATCTAGTTCCAACCCTCCTGCCAAGGGCAGGGACACCTTCCACTAGACCAGGTTGCTCAAAGCCTCATCCAGCCTGGCCTTGAACACTTCCAGGGATGGGGCATCCACAGCTTCTCTGGGCAACCTGTTCCAGTGCCTCACCACCCTCTCTGTGAACCAAAACTCCCTCATTGTTGGAAAACTGCAAATCCTGTGATAGTAAGTGGGGCAAAATTGCCTGATGATCAGATTAGGAAAACAGAATACTGCTAGAGAGGGTGTGTACAAAGTTAGTGGAAGGTACTTTCTTTCCAAAACTGATCAATTCCCTGATCTGTATTAGGGCGTGTCTACACCAGTGATTATAGGGAACAGGCAACAAGGCAAAGGGAAAGGCTAACATCTTTTATGCTGGTTCTGCCTGATGGGAAGAACTCAGCATGAAATTATGCCCTGAGATACCATAATGTGGAACTGCACTGTCAGCCTCCTGAAGATCACCTCAAAATAATATGAGACAGATTTTCAAAAAAGGACTGTAAACATTCCCTCAGCAGAAATCACTCTTGTTTTTAAATTACACAACAGAAAAGCTGCTTCCCCAAATGATTATACACACCAGAACACTGTGTTCTTATTAAAAAGGATCACAACTTTGTTTTTTATTCAAAGAAATACATGCATATGGGCCTGCTATTTATGTGTGTAGGCACCATGATAAATCCCTGTGATAAATCCCCAGATGAAAGTAACAGTTCAGAATTTGCTAAAACATTGTGGCATTATGGAACACTTTCAAAAGTGTGGATTTGTTTTCCACGTTTTTCCCCAGTAATAAATATTAGACTCAGCAGTAGGGGCTTATAACAGAGCCACAGTAGTACTGTAAAGTGTAGGATTTATGCACCAGATCTGTAGAACATAAATTTTCCAACAAGGGCTGTAATTATATAAAATGCTACATGAATCTAACAATGTGAAGAAATCTATTTTTAGGGCAAAAGTTTTCCAGTTATCAGGGTTTCAGTATTTGGATGAGAATTAAAAATCCTGCAGGACTGAGGTGCTCAACAGCTTGTTGGAACTGGCATGTGTCTTTTGCTAACTAGACACAAACCCTCTCATACCCTGGAAAGGGCCTCCCTAAATTTCCTGAACTAGTCAGTTGTGGGGTTTCTCTGGTACCGGTACTGGTGATGGCACAACAGATGGTCCAGGTTAGGGTGAGTAAAAAGATCAGAGCTCATGAAGGGAAGCAGGGGTTCATAAGAAGAAGGGACCCGACTGACATATTTTCTTATCCTAATGGTTCTAAGTGGTATCAAGTCTACCACAAGCCTTCTCAACACCTAAATAGCTGCAGGTTGTCTCTCTTGAGCAGATAAAAAGCCTAAAACCAGATTATACTTTTAGGTCAGCTCCAAGGAAATGGCAAGTCTCAGTTCTTATTGAGTGCATCTTTTAATGAAGTGTTGTTCTTCCTTTTCCATGCACTGGCTTGGTGATGACTTCATAGGGAACAACAGATTTCACTGTTCTTCTCTCACCCAAGCTCATTAGTGCCAGTTGCTGTGAATATGAATATTGTGCTCGTGAAATCAGCTGGAAATAACCTCAGAACTGTATTTTATATAACCTCATTTGGGCCATGCTCTCTAGAAAAGTGACAGTGTACTTTCTCAGATTGTCCTATCCATACATTCATCTGTCCATATGTAAGCCAATTAACTCCTACAATGAGTGCTCTCAATCCTGTTCTTTTTTCTTTTGCTGCCTTTTGTTTTTGCTACACCTCATCACATAACTTTTGAAATTAGACCCACATCTTACAGGCAGGTCCACAGAAATGGAGCACTAGACTAGTCAGTGTTTTCTCCAGGTAGGTGTTGAATCAGACCCATTTACAGCTTTACAAGTTGATTTCCTTCAGTTCTCCAGCTGTGTTCATAGCATGCACGAACATATCATGCAATATCTCAGAAATACCCACCCTCCATCATGACCATCATTGCTAAATTGGTGTAGCTGGCGAGCAGCCACACCTTTTTTTTTTTTTTTTAAGCATACATCAGGTATCTTAAAAAGGTGCTTCAGATCACCACTCCATAACAACCATTGTTTTGGTCCCTGCGTGGGCTTCTCTGATTTGCACTTGAGCCAAATACCTAAAGAAAACCAAAGGTTGTGGTCATGCTCAACAATGTATAAAAAAAGATTATAGAAAAAATAATGTAAGTCTTAAGAAAAAGTGGATGTAAACCATAAATTTGGTTTCCATAAGAAGCCTTCAGCTCTTTCTCTTTGTTTCCTCAGACCCGGGAGTGCAGGTTTGTCTGACCTCACAGAAAGGTCATGACAATAAATGCATTAAAAGGTAAGATGTGAATAAATTAGCACACCAGAAACCACTTCATACTCACATACATGAATGCATATATACTTATAGTTTGCAGACACACATAAAATAACTCCAAAGTACTTATGCTTAAAAATGACTCATTGCTTTTTTATACCAATTTCATCGTTTTCTAAAGCCTAGTTGATGAAAGTTGGAAGTGACTGCTCTGTGGTGTGAAATGGTCTCCAGGTATCTCCCATGGGTTCTTTACATTAGTTAAACTTCTAGTGAAATCTCACCACTGAACTTTCAAAGGATATTAAAATCTGCCTTTCTGTGTGGTTTTTTTTTAATAAATTTAATTTACCATTTGCCATTTGCACATTTGTGATACTAAAAATTACTATTTGGTGCTTTCCCCTTAGAAGCTGTGGTTGTTTTGCTCCATAGATACTGTTTCCAAAGCTCGTATTTGTCACTCCAGCAAAGCAGAGCTGAATGAGCTATTTAGCCATATAATAAAGTAACAATGAATGAAGCAAGAGGACCAACTGAATTGGTGCTATTATTTCAACAAAATCCTTTCAGCAATTGCCTCTCTCTTCATAGAGACCTTCACAGCATTATTTCACTAAATGACACCATGAATGTAATTACTTTGATTCAGAGTGTTGGAATCACACAGGTAACAAATTACACTGCCCCCTGATGAGTAATAATTCAATTATTCAGTGGCCTTATAACAGTTTGAAATAGCCTATTCTCATTTCACAAACATCATATTTACTGCTGGAAATAAACCATTTCTACAAAGTGAAATATTAGATCTATATATCTTAGCACATGTAAGCTCCCAAATGGATCACCACATAACTGCATACCTTTGGTGTTTTTTAATATTGAAGGGACTGCAGAGATGCTGAGCCTCTTGGGTTACTCCATCTCAGTAGATGTGTACATACATTTTGCCTATTTACTGCTGGTGAATCAAGACTTTATAATAAATACCAAGCAGAAATTGCACACAGAATGAGGTTTGATCTCAGTGGCACCAGTGCTATTGGAATTCATCCCAAAGTTGAAGCAGAATCTAAATGTGTGTCCAAAGAGACATTCCTTGGACATGACTCTTCTGTGCTCCAGCATAAATGAAGTATACAACACTGCTAAAGCCAAGACAGCATAAAACAGGGATGAAGAGGGGAAAAGACAAGCCTGCTTGCTGAAAGGTCAGTTCAAAGTTAGACCTTTGGGGTAAAATTTGTAAAGCTCAGTGAGATTTTAAAATTCAATCTCCAAGTTATGTTTAGACATCTAGGAACTTGTGCAAATCCCACAGATAGATGTCTATCTTCACCTTTAAGTGCCTAAATATTTAAAAAACTCTTCAGGTATCTTATTCTACTGTAGTGTGATTTATGCAAGCTGTGTGCAGCTCGCAAGTGTAGCATTCCTCCAGGCTGATTGCAGGAGGCATCAGTGAGGAATTTCCAGACCATAACTACTGGGTTTGATCCTAAATAAAAGCATCAGCAGATGCTGCAAACCCTTTTTAACCTGATACTTGGCAGCTTGGGGGTTTTCTCCAGGATGTGGCATTTAGAGATTCCATCGCTGAATTTGCCTGAAGATGTCCAAGCTTCAGCTTCCTCAGGGACTGCCTTGACACCCAGTTTATCAGTGATTGGATGGAATAGCTTTTGGTCTTTCCCATGGAAGCTGTGCCATTACACACGAAGTATTTAAACATGTGCTAATCTCATAAGAGCAAGACGTGCTCCACAAGTTCTCAGCTGAGAGACAGCGTACACCGCTGAGAGTGGAGATGGCAGAGGGCTGTCTGCCAGACACTTCTATTAAATAATCATTACAAGGAGGTGATTTTTCTCTCAGGTGAGGAGTCCATCCCTAGACAATGGAATCATTCTGTCTCTGTCAAAGAATTTCCTCAACCAGAACTGAAGTCTGGTATTGTAGTTTATTTTCCCCAGCTTTGTTTAAAAGCAATGGTCATTTAGATGGCTTTGTGAAAGTCAGTGTCACAAGGTGGATGTAAAAATATCGTTTTACAGCTTGCAGTAACTGAATTCCACTAAGGAAATGTACCAAAACTTTGCAATAAATGGCCACAAAGTTATAATAAGATGAGGAATGAATCCCCCAAGGGAAAATGAGAAAAATGAAAACAGATGAAGAAGAAAATTAGGCTGATCATCTACCAAGACTCAGTACTGCTCACCAGTATTCAGACACACATCTCTCTAAGTCTAAAAAAATCTGAAAGATCGTGAGCATCCATAAACACTATGGATTACTGTGCACATATAGAAATGCAAACTCACCTGCAAGGAAAGGCAATCAAAGACCAAAATTTTCACACCTTTTTCAGAGGAAGAAAGTTTCTGATGACCTCAAGTTTCCAGTGATAATGCCTATCTTCTCTAAAAATCTGGCCATGTACTTTAATACTTAGAAGTCTGACAACCCTTTCCTATGTGATAAATTCCAGCCAAAGATCTCAGTACAAGTTTAGCCTCAAACAAAAATTAGTTACCCTGATAATACAGCTATGAAGATTACAAATTCTGTTCATACTTTAAAATGAGCAATATGAATAATGAAGCTCATTTTAATTAGCAGCATGGAAGACAATGGAAAACTCAATCCGAACTGAGGAACACTTTTGTAACACTTCACATCCTTAAAGCTAAGCATGTTGTGTCTTTGTAGGATTAGGAACTAAATTTTTACTGTGATTTACCATACTGAGATCTCTGTCTAGCGCAGAGATTTTTAAGTCACACTCCTATTCTTAGAGAGGAAGAAACATAGTCATTCCTGTAAAAATAAGTCCAATTTTAAATCACTCCATTAAAACCAATAGCAAAACTCTCTGATTTAGTGAGGCTGTGAATTGACTCGTCTACTTCATGATCCAAACCAGTGTTGACTTATCCCTACCATGTAACATCTACAACAGTTATGTCAGCTCTCAAAAGCATAAATGACTCCCATGGATAAAGATTTCAATTGACTGGAAGCCAGAAAAGCAAAGATTATCTTCTCTGCTGTTGTCTGTCGTGTCCTGATTGCAGCTTAAGGATCTAAGCGTCCGAGCCTGAAGTGGGTTTGATGAAGTGGATTTGAAGTAGGATTCAATCCCAACACCTCCTGCTGTGTTGCCACCCAGTTCTGAAAGTGAGTAACCCCAGCAACTGTGTCAATTTTTTAACTCTGATGTACCCCAGAGAGTTGCAGAGCAGCTTGGCCCCTCTGTCATGCTTAAGTTTGACTGTGCCTGCCTCCCTTGAGGGATTTTCTCAGGAGAACAAGTCTGTCACACTCCTCTAAAAAGGAATGATGGTAGCTGCTGTCCTCTACAAGTTAGTTGAAAAAGAGTTTTTCTTTACTCTTAAACAATGGCATTTGGAAGCAGAAGACCCTTATCTTTTTGACAGACATCAGCCTCCCACTTGCCAACATTCAGGGAAATCCTTTGCCTACCTAAGTGCACATAGGAGGTGGGGTAAATCAGGAGGAGGATTCAATCCCTCTTCTTAGTGCTTTTCAGAGAAAAAATCATGTTTATTGAGTAAGACAGTTCAGTGTAGAGTTCAGGGATCTCTTCCATAATTATTCTAATACTGTCTCAAATGATTTTTTTAATATTAAATTCCACCCAGAGCGAAACACTTTAAATTTAGAGGTGAGAACAGTCATTGACTAAGTTTATTTTTGGAACTAGTACTAAATACAATGTGTTTGCAACCTTGTTTTGGCTAGATGGAGACATCTATGTACAATAATACATTTCAAAACACACAGTTCTGTGGAAAGAAATCGCCATGCTGAATACCTTGGTTTATGCTCGGTAAGACTGCCTGACAGAAATTCTGCAAGGCTTCCCAGGATGCATTTGACAGTCCTCCTTTATCAGCTTTTCCTCCTGATCAAATAAAATCACTCTCTGACTGGTATGACACTGATAACCTAAATTCCAGTTCTAGTGAGAATTGTTGAAACTGAGGGAAATGGATTGAGGACTGAGAAGTAGGTGTTGACAAAGAGACATCGCCTGGCAGCACACTGTGCATTTTAAATATTTCTTTTTACTATGAAAACTGGGCATGCAACAGGGGTGCCCAGACAGCTTTCTGGTTTATGGGAAATCAGTTGAGGGTTTCTCATCCATATTCTAAGCGAAAAATAAAGTGACAATAAACAAGAATATTATATAGCAAAATAAAAATATATTCTTCTAGACCTTTTCAAAACAGAAATCTCAGCTTTTCTCACCCATTATGCAGGTTTAGTATGTTTCAGATCAATATTTTATATGTGGTGTAATAGCCCTCCTTTTTCTTCAAACAGAGTTGATTTGAGAAAGAAAGGCAGAAAGGTTTTATTGCTGTCTAACTGGTATTGATTTCATAACTGCTGAATTTAGAGCAAAAGAGACTTCAGTAGAGGAATACATTTTTATTTCACGTGACATATTCTCTAAGGAGAACACAGCAAAAAGAGACCAAAGAAGGATTTGGGGAAGCTCATTAGCACAGATCATAAAAATCAAAGAAATCATAAGGAGAGACTTCAGGAAGGCTTCCACTCTAAAGGATCAACCGTATCCGTGTCTTTCCTGACAGATGATTCTCTGAGCTGCTCTTAAAAGTCACCAGTGACAGAGAGACTAAAATCTCCCTAGGTGATCTGTCCACATGTTCAAATAACCTCAGAGTCAATAAGATTTCACTGACACCTCACTTAAATTTCTGTCGCTTTAACTCTACAGCTGTCTTTTCCCTTTGTTTACCACAGTTATGTATTCTCTGAGTTTGCTATTTTCCTGAGGTCTATTGTTTTTATTCTCCTTCGTTCCTTTCCTTAGACAAGAATGCTGTTGTTCAATGGTCAGTGCCACCTCTACTTTCACACCATCAATTCCCTGCTTTTGCAATAAACTGTAGAGGACTACTCCCTCAGCTTCCTGTCTCCAGTTTATTTCAGGAATTCAACACTCTATGTTCTGCTGTATTAGCTGGCATTTCCATTGCTCCCAGCTTCTGATTATCCTCCTGTTTGCTCAGACTAAACCTTTCTTCTTGGCCTTTCTGGCTTAGTATTCTGAGGTAGATTGAAAGAGAACTTGCGGGATACTTTCATATCATTAAACTTCTCTTGTCATCATTATTCAGACACTTTCAGTCAGTCTATTCTCTTTATCTGCTAATCTTGGAACAAGTATATGTATCTTTTATAAAGAAAAACTCAGGTTTTCCTGGTCTATTCCTCCTGAGCAATAGTTTTCCATATTAATATTCTAGCTGTGCCAGTTATTTCACTATTTATAGTAGTTAAGTTGTAAATTTTATTATGCGTTATGCTTTTCATCCATGTGTTTTCTTCTCTATACCTCTTGTAGTGAAATATAGACATGAAAATACAGTCATCAAAGACATAATTCTGAGGAATTATTCTGCTGTTAACACTGGATTTGGACCTTAAATCTGTTCTCTGGTCAAATGTGTATCAGTGTCACCTTGTACCGTGCTGAACTTAGAAGGATAATGAAAGGTAGATAGATGCATATCACCTGCTTCAGTGCCTATGAAAAAAAGACCAGATTGAAAAGAAATAGACTATACTCAGA
Source organism: Eurypyga helias (assembly GCF_000690775.1). NCBI lineage: Eukaryota > Metazoa > Chordata > Aves > Eurypygiformes > Eurypygidae > Eurypyga > Eurypyga helias. The sequence goes on from NW_010268025.1 coordinate 31,916, forward strand.
TATTATATTGGAAAGAGTAAATATAATAATATTTAATTTAATAAAGTTTATAAGTTGTGATTTAAAACTACCAATCAATATGTAGATTTACCTGCTTATAGCTTAGGCTATAGCTTAGGCTTGCTTAAAAATTTTTAATTTGAAAGTATGTATATTTGGCTCTAAGCCAATTTCCCATAAAGCTGCAAGGGGTCTAAGCTCTTATATCAATGAACATTAAGCACATATTAACTTAGGAGGCCTACTGATATAGAGCATCTGTTGACTACACTGCATACAAGAAATACAATTATGTATCAGAATGAGTGAAGTTAGATGGACTGGATGCCTCTTTAATCTGCACAGATTTTTAATTTTTCTATTATTTTATTATTTTTATGTTAATTTGTAAAATTAAAATTTTTAATTAACATTGTTTGCAAAAAAATGAAATGTCTTTGGACGTTTCACTTCAGCAACCGGAGAAGGACTTTCAACAGCTACAAAAGAAAAAGGATTAATCTTCCAAGGAAATTAAGTATCAGTCAGAAGTGATATATTTTGTGACCAATACTAATACTATTATGAGGACATTTGGATTCACTTTTCCTGTTGTAACTCTCCTAGCTACAAACATGATGTGACAAACTAATAAAGCAGTTACTGCTGGCTTGAAATTCAAAATTCTCTCCCACAGTAATTTGTATGATTTTTGCAACTTAATTTCATCTCAAATTAAGATTTTTTAAAAAAATATAGATCACGTTCTAAAATATTTAATCTATGCTCATCTTCACTCTTCTGACTTTCATAATATGTTCTATAATAAATCTTCAATGTCAGAATGATACAACTCAAAACATTTTAATTGTCAAAGTGTGAAATTAAGATAATTACTATATGATTACTAATTGTTTTTATTGCATGGAATCAGCCTTTTCTGATAGAATATTGTGCCTTTTCAAGATGTTTTGATCATATTTTATTATTTTGGCATGTTATTGCAGGGAAACTTTTATACTGTTATAAAGACATTTCTGTAATCGGAATGCTAATTATGGAGCCTGGTATACACACCAATATTCTGAAACTTCCTATTCTTGTTCTGAAGAAATATACCTTGTCTATTCTTTAAGCAATGTTCACAGGGAGTAAAAATCTGCCAATCAAAAAATAGTTATCTGTGTTTTTTTTTTTTTTTTTTTTTTTTTTTTTTTTTTTTTGTGGGAGCTTTTAAAGTTCAGTATTGGTCCTAAAATATAGTGTTCTTCTATGGGGAAGCTAATCACAAAGGACAAAATCTATCCATGATCATATTAATAAATTTTATATTGCTTTTTATCAGTTGATCTCAGAGCATGCAGCTATCACTTCTCCAATTTTAGAATTAGGGAAAATAAGGCATAATTGAAGGTTGTGAGTGACTTGGCTGTGTCATCTTTTCTTGAGTCTCTCTTTCTACCTTCATTCTGAAAGATACTGGTGTATTTAATGGTGTATTTTTCCTTTTTTTTTTTTTTTTACCAGTAGATATATATACATAAAAAAGAAAAAGGTTCTTTTCTCCTCTGTGGTTAAGGTAGAATTAAACCAAGAGGCATAATGGCACTGAGCTTTGTAGAACTGTAGGTCCTAATGCAGACAGGTACTATTGCTGTCATGCACTCTGACATAACTACACAATTAAATTCTTCACTGTCACAAGAGGATATTTTTATCTTCCTGCCATATCTATTGAAAAGCCATCCAGTCTTAATGAAAAAAAAACCCAACACCTGAAGATGGAGATTATTACCTCTTATTATTCTATGGCAAGAATATTTGGATCAAGATAGATTTAGGCCAAAGACCAGGCAGATGCAGTGTGTTATTTTTCAGAGTACATAATGTCACTCTATCATAATATGTGTAGAGCATACAAGTAAGAATGAGTGGGGTTTTTAAGATTGTATTTCAAACCTGTGCATAATTATGATATTTAGAGGTATCAGAGCTGAAATGTCAGGTGCCTCCATTACTTTGGAGGCAACTTGGGCATGATAAAGAGGAGCTTGTCCTAGCGTGAAGTCCAAACATGACCTGCTGGAGCTCTGAACCTGCTTTCACCTCAGGAGCACAGTCATCCCCTCCGAAGTGTATTTGTATAGCTCTGTAACACGCCATTGCTAGTCACAGCCACAGGGTTTCCACAGAGTTTACAGGTTCTCCGGAGGGAGGTTTGTCAGGCTTCCTTTGCATTAACTTTGTTTGGTCTGACTGGCTTTGTTTTACTTCATTTAACTCTGACACCAAGTTCTTCTATGGAGCAGGTATCACTTCTTTTTCTATAGTATAACTGTAGTTTTATGTAGATAGCAGTAATGAAATTTGTAAAATGTAAAATAAAATATTTATGACTCTAGCACAATGATGTTTTGTAGACAAATACAGGCCTGGTATGAAAGGACAGATGATGTATGTGGTACAGACAGGTACAGGCTTGGGATGGTGAGAGATGGGGCACAGGCTGACACTATAAACAACTCAATAATGCTTGGTTAAAGAAATTCAGACCTACAGCTGGACAAAGCAGTCTTTAGGGTAACAAAAATTACAACGAAATAGTATCTAACATGTGTAAAGGGATCAGATACTGTCAATTCAGATGTAACATGGAGTTGGAAACCAAAGAAGCAAAAAGCAAGGTGTAAAGGCATGTTAAAAAAGAGATAAAAATGGCCCCAGGTAGATCCTGGAGGGAGGAAGAAGAAACCATGTACATGAACATCATATTTCTCCTGGCAATGGATTTTGGTAGCTGATGACTCTCTGTCTACACTCTCTGGCAATCTGACTACTGATTTTAAGACCAGAGGATCATCAGAAGGGTGAGCATAACCTCAGGAGAAGACATAAAACCTAAGTGTGTTTGCTACAATTTAAATAGGAATATTGCCATTATTGAGATTTCTAACTGGATTACTATGTGTTCTTACTTTTTCTATGTTAATTATGTGAAGACTAATAATGGTACTTGAATTAGACTCTTAATTTTTCATTTATACTCAGAATAAATTTTGGCTTCATATAGAAGTTGTATTTCTCTTTGCCCATAAACAGGATTTTGAGCATAGCAGAAGGAAACCTCTCTGGGGTCAGCAAGTGTATTAGACTATTATTTGTGCCATAGATTTCCAGGCTGTTTGCTTCTGATAGTACATAAATCTCAGTTTACTGACACCCTGCAGCTCTGACTTGCTTTTTAGCTGTGATTTATCCCACTAATATGCTGCCAGAAATATTCCTTTATTTTAGCTTATTTTTATAGACATTTTTATAACCAATCCCTTGAATAATTCAGATCCATTGCTTACCGTCTTTCTAGGATGTTGCAAAAATAAGAAAAAACATTTTTACTATAAGCATGATTGAAGACTGGAACAGGTTACCTGCAGATGTTGTGTTGTCCCTGTCCTTGGAGTTATTCAAAGCCCAAGTGAACATGGCCCTGAGCAAACTTCTCCACTTTACCTTACTCTAGACAGGGAATGTTGGATAAGGTGATCTCCAGAGGTGACTTCTTACCCCAGGTCTTCTGTGATTCTGTGATAAGACTGGTGTTACAAGATGTGCCACAGTAATCTGTCATGATTCTGCTTCCTTGCTGGATGTTTCTACACAGTAAACACAGTTCTGAGTTGAGACATGACAAGTGATTTTATTTTATTTCTCTGGGAGAAAAGTTTTGCAAACACGGCTCCTTCTAACTGCGTCTGGCTTCAGTCAGAGTAGAAATTACTCAGCACCTTGATGGTTATCCACAGGATCAAATTAGCTGGCAGATGACTGCATTCTTATTCCATTAAGTGTGTGCCCCTAGTCATGTGAGAAGTCTTTGTTCCTTTATATAGATCTGTTAAGACTGATGGCATGAATTTTGTAGATGAGAGCTTGTAAGAGTGGCACATGGAACGTGTTATTTAGGGAAGCTGGAATTTTTATCGACAGAATTAATTAGGTACAGGTTAGACAGATGTAAATAGTTCTGATGGAACTTGGGACTAGACTAGGTAGACCCTTTCAGGCCCTTTCCTGCCTTTTCTGTAATTTTTCCACACAGGGAAGCCCAAGCATAGCACCTGGAAGTAAAACAGGTCACTCTTGTCAAAGGAGTTTTATTTTCCTGCAGGACTAGCCTCAGCTAGAATCACTAGCTTAAGTAACAAGTGCTTGATTACTTTTGCTCAGTTATGCCATCAGTGATTACAGACCTAATCCTAGCCTCACTAGCAGTGATATTAATGAGTAGCAGATCCAGTGTGCAAGCAGTGTAATATTTTATGTGATTTCTGTTATGTAGAACACTTTACAAATTTATTTTGACCAATTTTGCACTTGTGTAGCTACTAGAAGCTTCAGAAGATATTGGCTGTAGATTTCTGATGGCAGGGTTTGTTCCTGCATACTTAGATGAGATCCTGGGACGTATGAATTAGAAAGAGGCAAGTCTAGTCTTTTTGATAGTGGAAGAGTGGCCTGATCTCAAAGGGGCTGAGTATTGTCAGTCTCATATGCAGTCAGTAGATGACCCCTTCCACTCAGAGGGCTGGAGCATCTCTCCTATGATGAAAGGCTGCGAGAATGGGGCTTGTTCAGCTTGGAGAAGAGAAGGCTCTGGGGAGACCTTATTGCAGCCTCCAGTACCTGAAGGGGCCTAAAAGGAAGCTGGGAGGGGACTTTTTGCAGGGGCCTGTAGTGACAGGACAAGGGGTAATGGGTTTAAATTGAAAGCAGGGAGGTTTAGATTAGATATCAGGAAAAAGTTCTTCATGGAGAGGGTGGTGAGGCACTGGAACAGGTTGCCCGGAGATGTTGTAGATGCCCAATCCTTGGATGTCTTCAAGGCCAGACTGGATGAGGCTTTGAGCAACCTGGTCAGGTGGAAGGTGTCCCTGCCCATGGCAGGGGGGTTGGAACTAGATGATCTTAAGGTCCCTTCCAACCCAAACCATTCTGTGATTCTATGATTCTATGATACTATAATGCTATGATTCTATGAACTGACAGCAATAGATGGCCTGCAGGAAAGGTGGTGATGAACTTCTGTTGGTGTGCACTGGATCTGGAAGGTGGAAGGAAAACTCAGCAGCCTTCATTTCTGCTTCACTCTGCATAACAGGTACAAGGAATCATGGCAGCAATGATAGGGTAAGCACTGTGGTATATTAGTGACCAGGAACCAGGGTGTAACCTAAAGCTTTATTTCTTATAAGCAATAACCATGTCTTGTTGCTGGATAGTGTGTTGACATGTGCTAACATGTTGCTTGTCAAAATGTTAGAGTTGTTTGCTCTTCAGTAAATATATGGATTGCCACCTGTTAGAAGGAAAGCAGTAAAAGCAACTAGTCTGCCTGTGGATTACTCTATGCCAGGAGCTCAGTGAGCAAAACCTAGAGCTGGATGTTGGGAGGAGAGGAAGGAATTTATGGCGGATTGTAATGTTTGTGTCCATGCTAATTACCCAGGGGCAGGGGCATATAAAGGTGAAGTATCACAAACCAACTTTCCTGAGTCTTTAAAACTTAGACATGGATGAGTTATGGAGGCTGTTCTTTCCCATCATCTGCAGGAGCTTTGCCAACTTCAAGGCAAAGTTCACACCATCTTGAATCACTATCTAACTTTCATGTGGTCTATGAAGAGGAAGAAATCCATTTGAAGGGGTAGTTCATAGAGGGTTTTGTATTAGTATTCTCTCTGGAGAGGGCACGAATGCTCTTTAACAACAGGGGATATAAAACTCAGCAAGACTAAACTGTTAAGTTAGAAGCCCTAAAGGTACACAGTGCGAAAACTTCTGGAAATACATCCTTACTGTTTGATTACCATTTCTGTTGATGGCCATTGTGATATATAAACCTTCCATAATGTTAACAATAAAAGAGCAGTGGCAGAAACAAACTGTGTACTTCACAAAGACACATCACTGTCTCCTGGAATCTGTCATCCCTTGCTGTGTTAAGGTTTGACCTACACCCTTTTGGAGCCAATGGACGCACTCACACTGTCTTCAACAGTCTTGTGAAATCCAGCACACTTTAATATCTGTAAAAATAAGTACTTAGTAAAAAGAGAGGTAAAAAAGAAGCAGTTCTGGGAGAATCAGAGCTAAGCTTGATTGCCCTTGAATTTGCTGTTTGTGAGTTCTGTCTGAAGCAACCTATGATGTGGCTATTTGGTAGTGTTCTCCTCTGGGTGCAACTTCTTGCGGAAAGGCAAAAATCTACACAAATTTAGTTAGAGAGTTTTAAGAATTTGCTTCATTTGAACAACACATTGAAATGTGACTAAAGAAGGACAAAGAAAGAAAATAATAATCTGATCATATTAGCCTCTTTTCTTAAGGAAACAGCTAAAAAATTTTCTCTCCCTTCTCTTGCCATGACACATGCAATGAACTGGGTAAGGTATGGGATAACAGAAGCTAAGTAAAGCAGCAAAGATGCCTTTAATAGCATGCAAACATGAGGGAAGAAACATACTGTTTGAAATACAACAAAGCAGGTTTAATTAATGTTTTTTCTTACCCAACCTTGATAAATGATATTTAAAATTAGCAATTATTTTTATAAGATATTCTGCTGTTGCTGTTTTGATTGCCTTTATAGGTACACCAATCAATATCTCCCAGTCCTTGTGCTCTCAGGTTTTTCTGTAGATGAAGATTCTTCCCTCATGGTTGCTGCAGACTTCTAGTAGTTCAAAGGTTTGAATTACACTAAGCTAGTGTAGTTCAAAACCTTCCCAGGTGTTATCTAGCAATCAGTGTTTAAATTTAAACAATAAAAGCACCCCTGCAAAAAGCTACAAGGTTCAATTCAATTTACAATATGATGCTAATGACAATCCCATAGCAATAAATATTCATTTGCAGGTAATGTGTTACCTCAGCTATCCATCAATGTGCGGTAATCACATAAAGGTAACACATTAAGTTAGCCAGTCATTAATTTAAACCTGTTTTCAATTCACAGTCTCCCTTCAGACCAGGTTGAATGAGTGGTTATGGCATCTCAACAGAGTGGTCATGAAATGCTATTTTATCCCAAGTAGAACAATAGGTTTGAGTAACTAGAACTACCCTATGCTCATTCTCCTTTTTTTTCTAAGCTTCAACTGAAGTGCATCCTGGAAAATCTTCTTGGCCTAAAATTACATGAATGTAAAGGGTATCAAAAGATGTCCTCTTACAGAAGTAACTGATCCAAATCACTGGAAATTTCCAAAAGTTTAAAAAAGGGAAACATAAACCAGGGAAAAGGCCTCTGTATTCCGGAAGTGAATTTATATGACTCATTACACTGGCATGATCTAAGTGCTACCTAAGGTTATTTTTCTGATATTTTCATGTTATTTCATCCTCCCAGCCCTAAAATAGGAAAGAATCAGCAGGATCACAAAGGTCTGTCCAAGATTTCCTAGGGAAATAGATAAAATTTGATCACAATCTGAAGACTCGTTCTTGCTGAGCATAAGTCTTGTCTAAGCAGCAGAAAATGCAAAATTTCTGTGGTTCCAAGTCTTCTTTCTAGCAGCTCACCCCTGGAGAAAAAATGTAAAAGTCCTGGCATGGTTTAACTCTGGTTAGCAATAAAATACCATGAAACCATTCTCACACCTCCACCCCCCATCCTTTCTCCAGTGGAGGGAGAGAATCAGAGGAAAAAGACAAGGAAGCTCATAACATTAAGATAAGAACTATTTACTAATTGAATCTAAATGAATATTATATGCAAATATATAAAAATGAATATATAACAATAGTAATAATAAGTAATTAAAAGAATAGACAATTAAACATATGATACCATTGCTCACCAACAGCTGACTGATGCACAGACAGGTTCTGAGCAGCAAGAGTCAGAGCCGGAGAGCCCCTGAGCCGCAGCTCGAGGGTGAATACAACAGAGTCTGAGTGAGCCCCAGAGGAGACAGCATGACCAGGAAAGCCAACTGACCCACCAACTCACTCACTCCAGGGTGAAAGGAATTAGCAAAGCAGGTGAAAAAGCAGTTAGTGAAGGAGTTAAGGAGCTAACAGAAGAGTTAACAAAGGAGCAAAAAGAGTGATGGCCCCCAAGCCCACTCCCTGCTTATGTACTGACCATGACGTGCTATGTAGTGAGAGAGTTGGGAACACAGCAAGTATCAGAAGCTGAGACAGCCCTTGAATTTGGTGCAGGCACTCCCCAGCATGAGCTTAAAAAACACCTTATCAGTACTTTTCTCAGGGTAAATCCAGAAACACAGCTTCATACCAGCCACTGCAAAGAAAGTGAACTCTTTCCTGACTGAAACTAACACAAGTCCTTTCACCTGTTCCAGCATCATGAAAAGGACAAACATCCGTCCTCTCAAAGGATACTATATTGGTTGGGAGAGTTCTCATTCCTGAAAATCACTGCAAATTCAGAGAGGGGGAAGCTGGTCCAATTTCTGTTATGACTAAATTTGGCTTTTTTCTGTTTCTTAGCCATTTAGCATATGTTATCTTGCACAAACTTGCTTGAGAAACATTAGGTTTGGAGCTGAGCCTCTGAAGCAGGCAGATTCTTGCTTTTTTTTTGTGACAGCAAACCAGCTGTATTCTCCTAGTGGCTTCAAGTACTATATACGGAAACATTGGGAATGTTTTTGATATCCTTGAAAAACTCTTCAAGCAGAAATCCTCTTCCATCTTGACTTGCCTCTTCCTTTAAATGTTTCTACACATTTTGCTACAAGGAAGAAGCACTCTGAAGTCCTCTGCTTCTTCCTATCTGGTATCTATAGGTACATTTGTATGTCTTTTATAGGCTCTTCACTCTTACATACATGGACATCACCTCATAACAGCAATTCTGTGTGCAGCTCTCAGAGCTGTCATGACCTTGGCTTACTTGTGGAACTTAGCTGAATAGTACTTGATAATTGCTGATTGATATGAGAATATTAAAAAAAAAAAAGTATTTTTACTGAGGCAAAGGTAGATTCTACTGGGATTGCACTGTCGGTGCAAACATCTATGAAGCACCTGGATCCAGCCGCTGGATAAAATTATACATAGGAAAACAATGCCGCATTATTACTTTCCAGTAATAAAAAATATAACTGCTTAAAATCAAAAAGGACCTCTGATGGTGTGTTTCCAGAAGGTGATGACGCAGAACCGTAACTCATGTCTCCTAGTGACAAGGATACCCTTAAGGTTTACACTGAGTATTTCAAAGAGGCAGCAGTTTACACCATGATTAAAACAGTCTGTTTGCCTGGAACATCCATTTAAGCACTGCAATATCCATTTCTGTCTCCAAAAGTGATTTCTAGCATGATTCTTTTGTAATTTCTATTAATATTGCAGAATAGAGAAGATTGATACTGATTCACTCACCAGCTCAGTTAATTTTTCTTCAAGTATGGATTCCTATTAGGAATGTGCCCATGTAAGGTAATAAAACTTGCTCATACCATTTGCAATCAGGTCTCAGTGCATATATTTTCCCCAGTGTCTCCCCCTTAATAATAATTGTCAGAAGCGGAGGACATAAATGAATACTGGATGATTCACTGGCCTCCTCATAATTCTGTCCCCACTGTGATACAGGAAAGCCTGAAAGCACAAGAGAAGCAATAGTTACTGGTAAGAGAGGAGTAAAATCAGTGACATTGTAGGCTCAGTTTTGCTTTGTAATATGTAGAAAGGGAGAAGTAAGAAAGAAGAAGCTAAAAAGTGTCTTGTACTGCTTTGTAGGTTTGTTCCTGTCAGCCCTGGCCACGTGTCTCTTGCTTGCTACACTGATCTCTGCCTCTGTCCTCCAGTTGTTTAGACACTTTAATTTGACTTTTACTATAATAAATAATACACATAAGAATTCAACATATAACCCCTCCAAAACGTGATGCTTTTCTATTATCATGTCCCCTCTCCTTTGAAAATCCTTATTTCTTGTGTTTTTGTCAGGTATTTATGGGAAAGACCATTGTAAAGTCAGTGTCTAGTGGTGAACCCCATGGAGCAAAAAAAAAAAAAACAACACCAGGGCCAGAGCTGCGCCTGTGTGATTGGCACTGGCAGTCATTGAGCTTTTGCCACTGTATCATTTTGCCCCTTTGGATTTAATTTTAATAACCACCTTATCTCTACTGAAAGATTTATTCCAACATGTTTATGGCTACAGGAGCCAAATTTTCTGGTCTATTACTCTCATCTCTTTATTCTTTAACATTGGCACCACACTTGGATTTCCTCTGGTCTTTGGGTGACATCTCTGATCTTAATGACTTTTTGATCTATGCCAGCGAATATGCTGACTCCCAGTTTTGCATCCCATAGTGAATCCCGTCAGGTCCTGCAGATGCTGATTTGATGTTTGCTTGTTCCACTAATAAGCCTTGTAGTTTGGATGTGATCCTGGCCTTCTATTCCCAGAGCAGTAGTTGCCTTCTGCTCTGTCTGATCTGTTATGTTAATGTAGCTTGTGACTAGCACAAACCAAAAGAGTAGTGATTTCCCCTTCAGGGGACATAATAGATTCATCAAGCCACTGTTCTGTGCTCAGTAGTGTCTGATGCAGATACATCTGTTCAATAAATCATATACCCAGAACTATCAGTAGGACAGAGGCATTTTTCCTGGAAGCATGAGGTTTAATTACCTTAGCATATGTAATTTCAGCTTTTATTACCAGCAATAAAAAATGTATCACCTTAAAAATGGAACCTCAGTGCTTGACTCTGTGTCTACTGACAAGAGCAGACTCTTTGCCTTACAAGCATTTTACTGTGATTTTGTTGAATACAGGAAAAGTACAAGGGCATCATCAGAATAACAAAAATAGTTTGAAAAGACATCCCTCCTCGACTGAGATGTGATTTTTGAGAGGACTA
>NW_010268026.1:0-5027 GCF_000690775.1 Eurypyga helias
CCCCTGGCGGTTCGCGCCGGCGGCAGCAGCGTCGTCCCCGTCCTTCCCCCCTCCCCTTCCCGCCATGGCTCCGAGGGGCTCAGGCCTTTGGGGGGTGGTCACGTCGGGCAAGGTGTGTCCCTCGTTGGCCACGGTGCCAGCAGGTTAATTGGCCGGTGCCCTTCCCCCCGGGAATAACGGGCGTGCGGGGCAGCGCTGAGGTGTAAGGGATCCTGTGCGGTGGCATTCTGCGTGCCCAGGGGCTGGCGGGGCGGCCCAGCCCCAGACCCCGCACGTCTCCACAAAACACGCACAAGCGACACGGAGCAGGAGGGCTGGGAGCCGCAAAATCCTGCTGCCCTTGATTTTCAGCTCCAGATCGTCCCTTTGATTCTCCAGCCAGGGCCGGGCTGGCTGGACAGGCCGCCACGTGTCCTGTGGTGAGGGAAGCGAGCTCCGGCCTGCAGCTTTCGACTTCAAGTTGCTGTCTTGTCACTGTTAAGAGCTTTCTTTTCCAGAGATGTAAAAAACGTACGTAAATTGTCAGTAAACCAGTCTTCTGCTGGGTTTTTCCTTCTTTGGGTATACAGAGCAGCGACAGCAGTCAGGCTGATTGGAACCGAGGAAGTTAATGGCTGTGTATATATAGTGACGGCCTCGCCTACACCAGGGTAATTCCACAGACTGGGGAAATGTTGGATGAGGGATTACAGTTTGCTCCTAAGCACACACGAGATGGTATCGCTGACTTTATCCCAGATGCTGTGCTTTGGCACCACAGAAACAGAGCGGAAGCGCTGCCTCGCATCTTATGATTTCACTCTCCACCTAAGCACTTGGAAAACAGATGATCTCCTCTTGGTCTGAGCAGCTAATTAGACCCCCAACAGCTTTGCGTCTTCCTTCCAGCAGGATGAAATACGAGTTGGCTATCCCTGCAGTTTGGGTACCTTTAGCACGCCGGCACAGCCAGTGCAAGCCTGCAGTCCTCTCAGAAACTCTCTCTTGGTGTTTCTCCAGGTTTTTCCACCCTCGTTTTCTTCGCAAACACGCAGCCGCAAATCCAAGCGACAACTTCAACTGCCTCGTTCTCAGTCATCTCCCAGGGAAGTACTTCTTACGTGCCCCGCTGCTCTGTTTCCCAGGGCTTTCAGCTTGGGATGGTGGATCCTGTTGCATGGAACAATTTACTCCCTTTACTTTCCCATTTTGTGACCATCGCGTTCTGGGAGCTCTGTGCCTCCAGCTCCACAACCGTCTCTCCATAGGCGGCGTGTGGAGAGTCATCAGCACAGTACATATACCAGCAGCACTGCCATGTGGCTCTCCTGTGGTACTTTCAGCTCTGAGGGCTCCCAGGCACCTAGCAGCCTGTGTTTCCCTGCCCGTGCACGGCCTGCTTCCTTAAAAACCGTTCCTTCCTGCTCTCTCTTATTTCTTAAAAAATGACACATGCAGCCCTGAAACAGAGAGATTCCTGGCAGGAACGGGGGTGCAGGTTGAATTAGCGTACTGGGAAGGGATGGCTGGTCTGTGGGAAATGGTGGGTGCTTTTCCCCTCTTTGCTGCATCACAGGGCGGAACAGAAAACTCCTGTCCCTGCAGATCTCCTGAAAGACTTCGAAACAGTCAGATGCTTCTCCCCCAGCCTGCTGGCTCCTGAGGTCTGTCTGTAATGGTGTGGGACAGTTCCTGTGGGCAGGAGCAAAGATGGTCTTGTGATGAAGTCACTTGGCAAAGGCAGCGGGTTGAGCTCCCAGCCCTGTTGCGGACTCTGTGATCTTCTCTGTGCAGGTCCAAGCTGTGCCTTCTCCCTCTCCCCAGAGCTCACAGCTGTGAGTGTGCATGCTTGGCATGCAAACAGTGCTGGAATTAATTCCACTGGGAGACGAACAGAAGGTGCGAAGCTACATTTCCATTAACAATGTAATGTACTGTATTAGAAAATCGAGCAGCCAGCCGCTATGCTGAAAACACCTTTGCATTTCATCTCTAATCACCAACTCATCCTCCCTTTCAAAGGATCAAGTACCCCCCAGGGAGACTTTTCTGAGAGGTGTCACTTGTTTCATGGGGTAAGAAAATAACTAAATTCCTTCCAGAGAAACATATTCTCTGACACTCAAGGCTGTGCATTGCCATTTGTTGTTTTCACCCCTCCAGAGGTCATTCTGTGCATTTTCTTCATTTCATAACAGCCATATCTCTCACTTTAAAACAATCACCCTTCAACAAAAGCCCAAGACCCCGATAGTTGGTATCTAAACCTTGCATAAAGCGATGCAGGACAAAGAAACACTGCAGTCAAAGCACTTGACTGAAATCAGTGATTGGGTTTGTTTGGCGCTTTTTTTTTTTTTAAAACTGCTGCACACAGTGAGAAATACTGCGGTGGTAAACTGGACTCCTGTGCAGACCTCCTGCATCATCTGCTGCTTCTGGGCCACCCTATGGCAGACTCTGTACACAGCCCGGCTGCTACTGCAAACCACCTTTGGAACAAAGGATTTTGTGAGAATGAACGAGACCTTTCTCGTCCCTGTTTTTGCCAGCCAGATCATGAAGCGTGTTTGACCCTCCTCCTGACTGCTAGTTTTGACCTAAGACAGGCAGCAGGAGTATAAAAGAGACACCAGTGAGGGTGGGGACACACTCAGTAGGGCAACACAGGCGTGAACGAGAATATGCTGGTCATCACACCACGTCCTGTGGGCTCAAACACCAAGGCTTCAAAGGTAAGACCCCGGTGGTTTTTTCCCTTTTTAATCAAGACTGTTGATTATTGGATGTTTGAGTTTGGCAGTATTGAATCAAATTGACAATTCTCATATGAAAAAGCCTTTTAAGTTTATGTCATCTGTTTTTGTTGTTACCAGCAGTAACGAAAATGGAGAGAATCACTCAAGGCAATGAGTCTTTGAACAGAACCCTGGGGTGGGTTGACCTTGACTGGCTGCCAGACACCCACCCAGCCGCTCTCTCACTCCTCCTTCTCAACAGGACGGGGGGGGGAAAATGAGACGGAAAAGGTTGTAGGTTGAGATAAATACAATTATTAGGAAAAGCAAAAGCTGCTTACAGAAGCAAAGCAAAAAGAGGAATTAATTCACTACTTCCCATTGGCAGGCAGATGTGCAGTCACATCCTGGGAAGCGATTTCTTGGGAATACAAATGATGTAACTATGAATGTCCCCCCATCATCATACTTCCCCTCAGCTTTCATTGCTGAGCATGACATCATATGGTATGGGATATTCCTTTGGTTGTTTGGGTCAGCTGTCCCAGCTGTGTCCCCTCCTAACCTCTCGCCCACCTCCAGCCTATTGACCTTTGAGGTTGGTGGCGGTGTGTTGGAAAGAGCCTGCTCAGAATAGTTGAAAAGATCGGTTTGTTCCCAACACCATTTTAACCACAGATGCAAGGCACAGCACCATACGGGCTGCTGTGAAGAAAGTTAACTCCATCCCAGCCAGACCCAGTACAAAGCCATCTTGATTACTGTCCTATGCACAGCTTAATTTCTGAGAGCACGCTCATCCCAATCAGAAGTCTGAAATCAGGCACGCTTCTGTGTCAGACTCTTTGGTGGAAGCTGCAAATAACATCCAGATTGAGTTTAAAGTAACCCAAGTTACTGACCTTCTTTTTGGAGCTGTGTGGTTTTGGTGACATTTCAGTCATGCTCCAAGCTATACACGGACGGAATTTGTTTGACTGTAGACACAGTGTCACATCTTTTCAGTGGCCAGGCTAAGTGACTCTGTGCTTCAAGTGAATGAAAGGAAAATTAACCTAAATCACAGACCTGTCTACCTATCTCAGAGGTGATTGTGCATAACGGTTTCAGAAGAGACAGGTTAAATGTGCTGTCATCTCGAAAAATACCTGTGTCTGTCAAACCTGTGCTGAGTGCTTGCGGTTGCCCTGTTTGCATCAGTTGTCAGGTTGGGTCAACGCGGTGCTGGGCTCAATTTTGAATTCTCGCTCACCTTTTGCAAAGAAAGCGAGCTGGAAAACAGGGCAGAAGCTGACAGGATCACTCATATCACAAGAAGGTTCTCGAACAGACGTCCCTTACTTCTAATTCCCACCTGTAATGGGCAAGAAGGGTCTTCTGGCTCCTGTTCCATACAAGTGAGTGAATGCACACTTAGGAGGAGCGGCTGAGGGAGCTGGGGGTGTTCAGCCTGGAGGAGGCTGAGGGGAGACCTGATGGCTCTCTACAGCTCCCTGACAGGAGGGTGCAGAGAGGTGGGGTGGTCTGTTCTCCCAAGTGACAAGTGATAGGACAAGAGGAAATGGCCTCAAGTGGTGCCAGTGGAGGACTAGATTGGATATTAGGGAAAATTTCTTCACCAAAAGGGCTGTCAGACATTGGAATGGCCTGCCCAGGGAAGCAGTTGAGTCACCATGCCAAGAAGTATTAAAAAGACGTGTGGATGAGGCACTTAGGGACATGGTTTAGTGGTGGAGTTGGCAGTGTTAGGTTAACAGTTGGACTCGATGATCCTAAGGGTCTTATCCAACCTAAACGATTCTATGATGTGTGTGCTGCCAGCCTTCTTCTGAGGGGAATCTGTATCAGGCATCCATCTGCATGGATACATCTGCAGTAAAAGTGTAGTAGGTACAGAAGGGGAGCAGTGTAAAAGAGATTAGGACATGAGGCTCAGAACAAGTGTACCTAATTGTAGTATATAGCTGTGGTAATAAATTGTCCAGATAAATGTAATTCACTCTCTGTTAGGAACTGAAGTCACCAGTATCTTTATCTTAAAGTTGTTTAAAGGAAACCTGGCAGGCAAAGGAAGGAGTTAACATGGTTAAGGGAATTATGAATAGTTCAATTGTTATTACAGCCAACAGGCCACCCATAAATGTGTATCAAATGTTGAGCTCAGCAGGAGTTAGTTACAAAACTAGGACACTTAATGAGTCATAAAGTGCCAGGAATAATGAGAGACGGCATTAAACAAACCATTTCTGCCTCTCCTGGGCTTGTCCAGAGACGGTGACAAGAAGCCTTCTGCTGTTTCAGCTTTTCCTG
>NW_010268026.1:5058-6196 GCF_000690775.1 Eurypyga helias
GCCTCACACTGAATTATAGCTGTGGCCAAGCTGCCTGAGCCAGGGAGCTGGTGCCACCTGGGAAGCTCTGGTGGGAGAAGGAGAAGTTGGCAGTGAGCATCATTTCTATACTCTTGCAGGGCATCGGTTGTAGCATTTCATGATATAGTTAATTTTCCTAGCTCTCCCTCTGCTTCCAGCTCCTTCCTGGTGAGGCTATTAATAGTCATGTAACATCGAAGGGTGGATGAGGATAAGGTCTTAGAGTACAGTACGGTGGCAATTAAAAAGCTGAACGTCTGAGGATAAGTCCTGTTATTTGCGAAGTGTTTAAAGTGCTTAACCTGCTAAGGGGTAATGTTATTCCTAGGCTTCGCGTCGTGATGGCTGTCACCAGCAAGCTATCATTGACCCAACTAGCTGCTTCCAGACCCTCCATCACCCACTGGCCCAGGAGCAGCACTGAAGCTTGGTCCCTTGGCCTTAGCTCTTGCCTGAGCTGTCTCAAGTGTGTGCTGGATCTAGCCTTGGACTGCAGAGGCTGGAGTACCCAGCTTGATCTCAGACCTTCCTTGTCACTTTGGCCTTGTCTGGACATCCCTGGACCGTGGCTGATCATGGTTATTGCCACTGGACCTTCCCTGATCACCTTGCTTGGCTCCCCTTCCCCTGTGGAGCAGCCCGGTCTTGCCATCTCTGGACTGCACTGTCACTCATGGAGCAGTACTCACCCTCATGACCGTAGGGAGTGTATGTGGCACCAAGAGTGGACTCATATTGACACCAGTAAAAATTCAAAAAGCAGTTGCTAACAAGAGTCAGTGAGAGGAAACTCAAGTGTTGCAGGAAATGTCACACAGGGTAAGGGGAGGCATCTTTTCTGGCCTGCTGCTCCCAACACAGATCACCACCAGCAGCTGACGTTTCTTTTTTTCCCCATTTATACTTAGGTGTTTTGCTCTGCCCACAAAAGAAAGGGTAGCTCTGCCTCGTTCAGTTTGAGTGTCAGAAAAGTAGTGGTGCCTGCTGTGAACTCTGCCTGTGTCACTGACATGATGGAGGGAGGTTTGGATGGTGAGTCCTCCTACCCTAAAACGTGTCTGAGAAGCTGTGAGCCATCCCCTGGGCATTCTGTCTCTCCCTCTGGGCTGTGGAAAGA
>NW_010268026.1:6210-6639 GCF_000690775.1 Eurypyga helias
AGCTCCTGGAGTGTGACAGAGTGCCATGCCCTATTTAACTTGGTGCCAAATGTTACACAGCCTTTATTGTACGTGGAGGATGACTCTGTAAGTTCTGCCCAGACCCACAGGTGAAACCCTGGCCTTGTTGACAGCAAAGGAGAGAACTGTGAGGCAGCCCAGAAAGCCAACCATATCAGAAGTGTGGCCAGCAGGTTGAGGGAGGGGATTCTCCCCCTCTACTTTGCTCTAGTCTCGTGAGACCCCACCTGGAGTGCTGCGTCCAGCTGTGGAGACCTCAACATCAGGAGGATATTGACTGGTTGGAGTGAGTCCAGAGGAGGCCACAAAGATGCTCCGAGGGCTGGAGCCCCTCTGCTATGGGGACAGGCTGGGAGAGTTGGGGGTGTTCAGCCTGGAGAAGAGAAGGCTCCGGGGAGACCTTATAGC
>NW_010268026.1:6859-7156 GCF_000690775.1 Eurypyga helias
ATGAGGCTTGGAGCAACCTGGTCTAGTGGAAGGTGTCCCTGCCCATGGCAGGGGGGTTGGAACTGGATGGTCTTTAAGGTCCCTCCCAGCCCAAACCATCCTGTGATTCTATGATTCTAAATGTCTTTGGCCCACAAAGCAGTCAGATTCCCTGCAATGCCTTATATGAAGTTACTTCATGGGTTTAGCTGAATTTCCTTTCACAGACAAAATCTGAGTGTAAGGAAGAGGCTACTGTGAAAAGATCCATCAAATAGGAGGCAGTGAGACTTCAATCCCCAACAAATATGGCCATTC
>NW_010268026.1:7204-11636 GCF_000690775.1 Eurypyga helias
GGTCCAGGGGTGGGCTTGGGTGTCAGGGAATTTGCATGTCCTGGTGGGACACACTCATGAACACAATCTTGGAGGAAGCCTCACTTTGTGGGATCAGCCAGTCCAAAACTTCTCCTCAGCTCAAAATTCATTTTTAACTGGAAAAGGAGCAGGACTTTATAGACAATAACTCTTTAAGAAGTCACAACTCCTTTGTACAGGAAGACAATAAAACCCGGCGTGGGGGGAGAGCAAAAAACACAGCCTGAAATCTGTGGTAGATCAGCCTTGAAGGAGAGGCAACTCCATTGTGCAGCTACGTAGAACAAGATACTCACTTTATTTTGCTTTATATATTTTGTTAGAAGTCTGGAGCTTAAATTTTAAAGCAAGCCTTTGGGAACACACTGTGAAGCAGACCATCAGTATGAATAAAATATGTTAGCAGGGACATGTTGAATTTAGTGTGACTGTTTGGCAGTCTCTGTATCGCAGTGGGGAAGTACTTAGTTGTGGCAATGCAGAGTGGTGGTTGGTTTTTTTTTTGTCTCAAGTAAAAGACAGAATACAAATGAGGTTCTTGCTGCAGAATGCCAGCTATTGGGAAAGATACACAGTGTCCAGCCTAGGTATTTCAATGTTTAAAATAAAAATAATGATGGCAACACTATAACCTTAAACTTCTGACCTATAGAGACAGAAAGGCAGAGCAGTGCTTTCCTTGCGCTCTTGTTATCATTGCATAAATCAGGAACATTAACCAAACCAGAAATATCCTTTAGCATTGCAGAACCTTGTATCCATCAGGTTTCATCTGCCTTGTGGGGGAGAGGGGGTTAAGGCAGCTGCCAAGGTTAAAATTGCCTCCTACATTAATGTCTCCCTACTTCTCCAGATAACCTCTTAGTAGGAGGTTTGCTTTTTGAATAAACCACTTCGGTTGACAGTGGCGTGTCCTCCTAATCTAGTTTGTGTGATTGTGATCTGCAGCCCCTTAAAGGAAAGATTTCTACCTCTGGTGCGACCCTTGCAGAGCCCTTAGACACAGTGCTTTCCTCACTCTCCTACTACCCCTCACTCCATCCTCTTACCTGCATCTGCTTACTCCCTACTCACCTGCAGACGTTTTTCCTCTACCCATCCCTCTCCTCCCACACTCCCACTGC
Source organism: Eurypyga helias (assembly GCF_000690775.1). Lineage (NCBI taxonomy): Eukaryota > Metazoa > Chordata > Aves > Eurypygiformes > Eurypygidae > Eurypyga > Eurypyga helias. Next base: position 8,350 of record NW_010268026.1, read on the forward strand.
TGCTGAGGGGCTCTTTATTCTTTGAACGTACACTGACTTCCTCTGCCTCCTTCACTTACTGCTCAGTCCTCTCCTTGCTCTCTCCAGCCATGTCTCACTCACCTTCTTCCAAGCATGTTCACAAGAAGCTCCATGGCGGAGCTCCATGGAGGAGCTTCCGTGGTGGCAGCCACTTGCCGAATGCTTAGCAGATGGCAGCTGCCAACCTCACGGTACTCTGCTCCGTGTTTCCTCTCATCCTCCCTGTGTACACAACACGTTTGGAGCAGAGGAATTCATGTTCTTCCCACTTTGCATTCATTTACTTTGGAGTCTTCCCATGCCCTGAAGCCAAGGGAAGTGCAAGCTGCCATCCTACTTCTTGCTGCTTCTCCTCAGCACATAAGGGCTGATCAAACTCAGTTTCTGCAACCAGCCATTTAGTGTTACAGGCCAGTGTCTTGGTGAAGGCTTCGGAGAAGCACCCATCCTGTCTGTACAAATGCCTTGCATGGTTATTTCTCCCTTTCTCTGCGTGTTGTACCGTCAGGAGCGAGGTTAGCTCTGCCCAGGCAAAGGCATGGTATCCCCACCTTCTGCTGCAGTGTGGGTCGTGCTGCAAGCCGCTCCAGGGAGGCAGCTTCCTCTTGCTCATGACATGGTCACTGCAGCAACTGGAGCTGCCCACGGATGGTCACACACTGAACGAGTCCAGGGGCGATTGCAAAGCTGAGCGCTGTTTATGTCTGTATCAGTCTTTCACAGCTGGCTGGGGTGCCTCTTCTGCTGGACCCATTAATAGGGAGGTTCCCTTTCTCCATCATTTCCCTGGGGGCTGAACACATCCCATCAGCTGAAGGAGCAAGGGCAGCAACTCATCCCTCAGCCTGCCTAATTCTTTCCAGGACAGTCCTTCCCACCAAGGACTGAGAATGTCTGGGATATACCCACGGGATAAACACAAGTCCAGATGAAAATTTGAAATACGATAGATCGCTCACTCTGCAGAACAGTCACCGAGGTCAAAGTGCTTCTTCTTTACAGATGTGTATCTCCTGCTCAGCACAGGGCAAGACCCCGTTTCCCATCCCTTTGCTTTGCCCTGTGGGACTATGTTGACTCCTTGACCCTTCCTTGTTTAACTTCACTGTAGAAAGAGCTTGTACAAAGCAGGGAAACTGAGTCTCTAATCTTAAAAAATTCCTGCATTTTTTTTTAACATCAGTGAAATTACGAAGCTTTGGTTCCCTTGTTCTTAGACATAGTTTTTGCAGATGGGTCACAGGGCTGTGATCTGCTCCTGACAGCAATGCTGCCCTTTTGTCAGGCAATGATGGAAAAGGTCTTTCTGGCCTGCAGAGCAGTCTCAGAGCAGTGCTGTACCTCTGATAGCAGTCAAGCAAATAGCTTCAGTTGACAGGTTATGGACTTTTATCATATTTTCTCGCTGCACAACCTCTTCCAAATACCAGCATCTCTGTTTTGTCTGAGTGGGTCTATATTGCATCTGACACCAGCTTTATCAAACACTGGGTGATTCTGTCCAGCGGCTGCTTCTAGATTTGTGAAAAGAATTGGGATAAATTCTTCTGACTTCATGTAGCATACTGCTCATGCAAACTTTTCAGGTGCCCTGTGCATGAAGCACAGCTCTGCCAATGCAAGATGCGATACTGTGGTGAGAACTCTCTGCCCGGGGACCTTTTGGAGGGAGAAGACTTTTTACAAGAGCCTGTAGTGATAGGACAAGGGGTAATAGGTACCGCACCTGGAGTACTGCGTCCAGCTGTGGAGCCCTCAATATCAGAAGGATATTGACCACTTGGAGCGAGTCCAGAGGAGGGCCACGAAGATGATCAGAGGGCTGGAGCACCTCTCCTATGACGAAAGGCTGCGAGAATTGGGCTTGTTCAGCCTGGAGAAGAGGAGGCTCCGAGGAGACCTCATTGCAGCTTTCCAGTATCTGAAGGGGCCTACAAGGGTGCTGGGAGAGGACTTTTTACAAGAGCCTGTAGTGACAGGACAAGGGGTAATGGGTATAAATTGAAATCAGAGAGGTTTAGATTAGATATCAGGAAGAAATTCTTCCCAGAGAGGGTGGTGAGGCACTGGAACAGGTTGCCCAGAGAAGCTGTGGATGCCCCATCCCTGGATGTCTTCAAGGCCAGGCTGGATGTGGCTTTGAGCAACCTGGTCTAGTGGAAGGTGTCCCTGCCCATGGCAGGGGATTGGAACTAGATGATCTTTAAGGTCCCTTCCAACACAAAACATTCTATGATTCTATGAGAAGCTGTCACCCAGTGCGCTATCTTGACCTTGTTCAGGAGCAAAAGAGTAAAAGTTCTTTCTTTCTCCTGGAGTCTAGACAGGCATGGCTTTGATCAGTACTGAGTTTAAGCAGTTTCCTACAGAGGCTACTGGCCCTTGCCCGTAGCCCTGAGGAAACCTTGGGGCACAGCATGCAGGCCAGCTTCCTGCAGGGGGTTGTCCCTAGCAGTCTAGAGCTGATGATTCTGTTAGCATTGGCTTGCCCTTTCCCGATACCTTATTCTTGGAGGAAAGGAAAAGTCAGGGATTAGGTGACATCTTCCCTGGGCAGAACATTAGTTTATCGGAGTATAGATATTTCGAGGGGACTTTTCCTGATGAAGGATTACATTCTTGCTTGAGAGTTGCTTGCTGTTTGTGCTCTGTGGCAGTGAAAGGTCAAGCTGTGAGGAGGAAAAGGTGGCCATTAGTCCAGGGACAAGAGCAGTGAATCAGCAGCTCCACAGCTGGAATTGCCCTTGCGACACTACTTGACACCCTCCTGCTTTTATGGCCTGACCCTGTCTCAGGAACTGGGGTCTTTGGATCCACTCCAGGACTTGTGAAGGAATCATCAGTCTTCCCTAGCAGTGAGAGGTAGTGCCGGAAGCATAGTGGGTTAATGATGATGGTGATAAAAATACCGATAAAAATAGTCTGATAAAATTTCCCCCAACAACCACTTTCACAGATTTTCTGTTTGATGCAACATTTCTGTTTTCTTTGGCAGAAACAGAAGCACCCTCACTCCTTTCTATTAAAAAAATATTTTCATTTGTTTATTTTTCACCTCCTTTTCTCCTCCTTATAGCAGTTGCTAGGGAAAACAGAGTAGTAAACACGAGAGAAAAGTGAGAGGGATAAAGAAGAAGAAAACAATTCAGGGTTTGTTATTTTGAATACATCTTTTCAACCAAAATCAGAAATATTATCAGGATAAAAACATGAGATAATTCCTTTCAGCAAAAGCTGTCAGTTCTCCATGCTTCCTCAAGTCAATT
>NW_010268026.1:11673-17058 GCF_000690775.1 Eurypyga helias
TAGCAAAGGCAGAGTAGCATGAGGCACCCAGAAAATACCGGCTCCTGGCAGCATCCCTGGTTCAGTTTTAGAGCTGCAGCAAAGCAGTGGTAAACAGCAAATCCTGTTTATTTTCTTAACAGTTATCCACGACCGGGGCTGCGCTTTGCAAAGTAACTTTAGGTTGCTCCTTTCCGCACTAGTGATCAAAGCCCCTGGGGACTCAAAGGCAGAGTAGCATGAGGCACCCAGAAAATACCGGCTCCTGGCAGCATCCCTGGTTCAGTTTTAGAGCTGCAGCAAAGCAGTGGTAAACAGCAAATCCTGTTTATTTTCTTAACAGTTATCCACGACCGGGGCTGCGCTTTGCAAAGTAACTTTAGGTTGCTCCTTTCCGCACTAGTGATCAAAGCCCCTGGGGACTCTACATCGGCTGGTGTGGTGGGTGTGCTGCAGCCTGGCCCATTTGCTGGAGCATGCTTGAGTCCTGCTCCGAGGGGATTATTACTGATGTGAAACTTCAGCTGCCTTTCCCGAGGTGAAATCAGGGAAGCTCTGCAGAAAGCAAGAGGTGAATAGCAGTGATGCAGCAAAAGGGTTTTCTGGAAAAGAACAACTTTCCTACAAGGGTTCACACTGCCCTGCAGAGACCAAAACAAGCTCTGTACTCCTATAGGTGGCATCAAACATCTTGTAGCAAAACTACTGTTCTTTGTTAAGCTCTAGAATACATTTCTATTAGGTAGCCAACCATTATTCAGGGCTGAATGGCGAAGAGGGTTTCAGCAATGCAGTCCCAAAGTAGTAAAATAGTGGAAGGGTTCAAAAAGGAAGGGATCTCTGATCTAATTCAAAGCTTAAGACACATTTTCAAGATGTGTCTCAGCTGCAACAGTAAAAGCAGTAACGATCAGTAGTAATTCAGCCCAGTATGCTGGGTTTCAGTCCAAATAAGAATTCCTAGAGGGAAAAAATAAAGGTTTATAACAGAAGCACTGACCAGACTGGAGCTGTGATCAGTAATGATTCTTCTACACCTCATTCTTAACCCTGAGCTGCTTTCTGTGGGTGAAAATAGCTGCTGCCAAAATACTAATTACTTTAAAGAAGCTGCAGTGCCGACGCTTCCAGAGGAACTTTCTATTGTTTCTGTGTACGGCATTAAAATAAGAATCTGGTTCAGAAAATAACATCGGGGTTGCAACAGAGCCCTTCCAGCCGCTGTTTAACTTCCCCTAGGAAAACAGCGTAGGGGGCAAATGAAAATACAAGAGCCTTACTTACACAGAGCCCTCTCTTCACTGCAGGCAACACTGAATACATAAGCTGGGACAGAGCTCCAGGGATCCATCCAGAGGGGTCCCTGGCAGAGGGCTTTGGTGGGTGTCAGTGACAGCGGGAGGCTGGCGTCTCATCAGGAGCGCAATGAAGGATTCCTCACCAGAAAGGAAAAGCTGATGCGTTGGCCCTGCAGAAATGTGCAAAGGAAGAAGGACAGAAGCAATCTCCCTCTGCTTGGTCTGGTATCCAATGCCTGTTGTAAAGACACAACATGTGTGAGGGCTGGGAGGAGAAGAAAATGCGCTGCCAGGCCCCACTCTTGGTGGATTATTAAATGTCGAACCACCTTGCCATCTGATGCCGGGGTCAAACTTCATTGCGAGGGCTGCTTTGAGAGGCCCTGCACAACACACCGTGCTACAAAGGGTGAAGAGGAGCTGTGTACCCTTTCTTTGAGAATTCTTGACAGGGCAGGCCTGTGCAGCCCTGCTGCCTGCTGGGGAACGCTAAGAGGCTTTGTACGTAACGAGGGGTTTACCATTCATAGGCCTTGCCTGTGGTATGCAGTCCAGCCCATGGCCCCCATCGCTATTACCGGTGGGACAGCCGGGTTAGGAGGTGTCTGTTGTTCTTACCCATGAAACCGGTGTGACTGAGACCGTTTGCAGCGCTGGCTGCCCGTCTCCTCTGAGGGGAGTGCTCATTTTTCCTTCACCACTGCCGGCTGTAGCCTAGTGGGTTGTGTCTAGCATCAGCCAGTGGAAGGCCTGATTTTGCTCCTGGCTCTCCTGCTGACCTTGGGAAAACTATCCCCCTGCCTACTTCAGTTTCCCTGCCTGATGCAGTGGTAATACTATTTTTTATCTCTTGTTGACGGTTCACGGAATTATAAGCAGACAATATCCCACATGCTGGACCTTCTTAATGGTGATTAGGTGTTTGGTTTTCCAGGGAACCCAGGAGTATGCCTGGAGTACTACGTTTGCTATATAACCATCCTGAAGCTTGACCCTACTGTCACAAGGGACGCATAGCCCCACGTCTAAGAGCTGAAGCAAAAATTTAACCATGGGAAACACAATAAAGAATCCCTTCTGGTCACTGCAAAAGGACCATTAAAGCAAATCCTCCCAGGTTAAAAGGGTGGGTAGAAAGAGAATTCAACATCTGAGGTATCTAGGTGCTTAGTGCATGAGGTGAGGAGACAGTCCACCTTTTTCTGAGTTTCTAATTCAGAAGTTTTGCCCAGGGACATTTCAGATTACTCACATCACCTAATATTTTGAAATACATATAGAGCCATTTTTAGCACCAGACATTTTCATCCAAGATTAATGCAGTGGGACCACAACGCTGCTGGAACAAAGTCTCTCAGTACCACCTATATTGTGCCTTTGGCAGAGAAGACTAAGAGCCGTTAAGCAACTGGAGGGTATAGGTTTAAAAGGAGACAGACCAAATGGGTTGAGTTGCCTCATGTTGAGCAGGAGATACCAAAAGAAATCAAGAAATCACATCACAAGGGTTTTTACCATCATGATGATGGTGAGTTCTCATTGCTACTGCTTCTGGTGGTCAGGCTACAGCTCCCAGGCTGGAGATCACATACGGAGTAGTAGTAGTGCGTATACTGCATCGTCCTTGGACCCTGCCTTGGCCTTTCACAGTGCTTTTGCAGCCCACAGTTTTAGTGCCCAAATTTTTGAGCATCCTTTGGAATGAATTCCGCTGAGCTCCTGGGAAGGCATGCCTCAGTCATGTGCTCTTCTTTGCTGGTGATAATTGCCTTTCCTTTCTGAGTTTCCAGGGCTGGCTGCCTAGAAGCTCCACAGACTCTGAAGCCTCCAGTGCATGTAGAGAGACAACTTGTCAGGAAGAGAGGACAAAACCAGATGTTTAAGATGGCTGTTAAAGACCTGCTGATGCGTGGTGGTGAGCCTTCATGAAATGCTGACGTGTATACATTTCTGCTTATATAAAGCAGATCCTTTCAATCTCTTCCCATTTTTAGTAGCTTTGGGTATACATTCTTGGATGCCTGGGAAATCTGTATGTTCTAAGCCACTGCTTGCAGACTCCTAGACTTTTCCAGCATGACAGGCTCTGATGCCTACACCTGGGCATAGCAGTATCTTAGAGTGTCTTTTATTGTGCTTTTCCCACTGAATTATTACATTCCAATTCACATCCATTTTATCTGCAAGAGACTAAAATAATGTTTACCATTGTTCCTCCTTATTATCAAGTGACTGCTTTGGTAAGATCACATTTGCCTATTTTGCATAGACTGTTGTTCATATGGATGGAAAATTACAGGGTTTTGTAACTCCATACATATTTGCATCTGAACAATTGTATTCACCATGATCAAAATCAGTAATAACTAAGGATAAGTGTAATCTTACCCATAGTAGTTCATAAAACTAAACCAAAAAGTTTCACTCATCCAGTTTTTCTTTCTTCTGATTTCTAATGTTTAAAAACAAGGTTTCATTGTTTTAATCAGCAAGCCAAAATACTGAGGATGCCACTGTTGGAGACCAGTGTCTTACCAGGAACAGCCAACAATTTGCCAGCACCTCACAACCTGAAATGCATTTGCATAAGTTCTTGGATGAACACTCATCAGTGAGAAGTACCCCTGGGAAATTAGTCCTGAGTACTCATACAGCATCAAAAGCCCATGATGGTTTGGAAATACATTTGTTGGAGAAAAGTTGGCCAGCTTTGCTGCAAGCTAAAATTTTTACTTCCCAATAGCTGTTGGAAAGCCTCACTGTAAACTGAAGAGGACTAAGCCTCAGGCTAGTGCAAATTACCATGCACAGAGCATTTCTTCTTTGTTTTACTCTCAGTGTTCCTGAACTCACCTTATTCTGACTTCCCAAAGGCATCACTAACATCCTACATTTTAGCCTATATTTTATTATGGTAAAAAAAATGAAGAAGGCGTAAATGGTTCAAATCTGGGGTTGCTCTGGTTGGATTCCTATTGTCACGTCAAAGCAGAGGATATGCTGCTTGTCACACTGTGCTGGCAGTGGCTGCTGAAGTAGAAATAAAAATAAAACATGGTGTTTACTAGATGGTCTTTGCAGAGCAAGCTCCCTGTCCTATTACTCTCTGCCCTGCAAGCCACGGTTCCGGAATGGCCATGAAGGAACAGTGAGCATCTGGTTCAGTACCAGCTCGCTCCCCGCAGGTCAAGAGCTGCAGCAAGCCTCACCTGCCCCTGACCTGTCTTTGCCCCATGGTGGGAGGGTTGTGCAGGGGGATGAGGCAGAGGGTTATGACTTCAAGCAGAAAATAAGGTGTAAGGTGCCCAGTGCTGTCTTCTAAGTACAAGTCCATTTCCAACAGCTCTGGGGGACAAAAAGGAGGGGATCCACTGCCTGGGACTCTCTTTACTCTTCATCCTGCTATAACAAGGTTTTTCAGGCATAGGAGGGCATGTTTTCTTTGCCTCAGAAAGAAACAGTCCGTGATGTTGAGAACAGGACAGTACAGGCTTGCACAGCATCTCTTGCGGTGCCAGGGAACGTCACTGACTCTGAGGCAGAGCTCTGGTTGCTGCAAAAAGCTGTGGTGGGGTGCAAGCCAGGCAGAGCCAAAGCGACGTGTTGGCAGAGCTGCTCCTGAATGGAGTCCATGTAGGACTGAGCCATAGCGGATGTTCTCCCAAGCCACGTGAAGTGACAGCCTTCCCTTTCACCTTGGCAAAAGTTCTTGGGTACTTTCTTCTCCTCAGACAGGGCTTCAGGTCCAGCCAAGGGACTGGAAAGCAGGTTTGGGGGCAGGTGGGAGATGGAGGACATCAAACTTACCCAGCAGACAGCCCCAGCCTGCAGGGGAAGGGAGATGTGCCCTATGGTGGAAGAACTTGGGAAAAATCCCTTTACAGCCTTCCCAGCGCTCTGGCCCGAGGGCACCAAGACAGGATCCGTATGCTCAGAACCTGGCCAAAATATTTGGCCTCTGATGAGGTTTGTACTGCCCTTGAAATACCAGGGACTCCTGCATGCGGTGGGCTCCCCCACTGTGGCCAGGGTTCCCTCGCTTCAGCCAGTAGCTCGCCTGTCCTGGGCATGCTGTCATCCAGCCAGGATCATAGAATCATAGAATCAC
>NW_010268027.1:0-9300 GCF_000690775.1 Eurypyga helias
CTGCTGCGGTAACACGCCGCAAAACACGCCGCCGAGGTGGCTCAGGGAATTGCGGAACCCAGTGCAGATCAAGTTTCCCGGAGAGAGGAAAAAGCTACCCCCACACCCTCCAAGCAAGGCAGAACAGTGCCCCCCGCTCCTGCCCAGCACCCCCAGGCCAGCGGCAGCCGCCTGGAGAACGAAGCCAAGCTAGTTTTCACTCCTAACCCTGTACCTCAGCAGCGAAGCGCATCCTAGCTCACGATCAGGGTACCACGGGGTATTGGGTAGAGTTTCAGCACCTCTGCCAAAGATGTCATATCTTTGCTCCCTCTGCCTGCTGCCTGTAACACAAGCAGCGTGTAAACCGGCTGTTCCTTCTGCCCCTGGAAAATCCAAACTGTGGCTGATTCCACTCCCTGGGAGCAAGCATCACGAAAATGCAGGTTGGCTGTATTTGACATCACAGCTACCTACAATTCCCAATAAAAACTAAGCGTGGGCACTCCTACTTACAGTGGTAAAAGTAAAGAAGGATTTTGGTGCCTTGCAGCCCTACGGAGAGGATGACAGCCAGGACAAATCAAGAGTAGCACTCACTGGGGACACTGCCTGGAGGTGTTTGCAGCTGGAGGCAAATTCAACACATGCAGCAAGTGGGTTAAGCATCATTTGCATTGCCTAGGACCACTCCTCCACAACCCAGAGAAAGAGAGAAAGCCTGATGACTATTCCCCCTCAGGTCCCCACTGGCGCAACCTGGATTATCCATGTTACCTCTGTCCCTACTGCCTGCACCGGTTAGTGCTCGTACCCTTAATCCCATTCATTTCAGTAGGTGGCGTATGACTATATAAGGGAGAACGAAGGATCAACCATAAATAAATAAACAAACATACTGAATGCCAGACATCAAACCAGTTCATAATGGTCTTGCTAAAAGTACTGTGAAATGTAAAAATGGCAGCTACAACTAACCAGGTTCTCAACAATCACAATCTTGCAAGTTCCATAGGAAATACAAAACACAGAAATTTCTAATATCATCCCAAATGCCATTAAAATACAAAGTGTCATCATCGTAAGAGCAATCCAAAATTTTGATGCTCCTGGAGTCAATTAAAAAACATTCTAAAAATTTGCTTCCAATACCAAACCCCAGATTCTTCTGCAACTTGGCACAAGAGCATACCGAAGACAGAGCTCAAACCCTTATCATCTTTTAGAATAGAACAGAATCACTGGGTTGGAAAAGACCTTAGAGATCATCCAGTCCAACTGTATCTGTCCGCCACTAAACCATATCTCTCAGCACCGCAGCACCTTTAGTCACAAGGACTTGTACAACACCAACAAAATAGAAGAGGTATCATAGGTATGCTTTTGTAATGATTAGAAACACCTAGACTTACTCCTACCTCAGTAGGTTTTAATTCTAGGGGCAGTTTCCAGAATTCAAACACTTCATTCTCTATGAAGTGTTGTTTTTTATCAGTGGGACCTGAACACTTTTGTTATTCCTTTTTGAGATGTTTCAATGGCTTGGGACCAAAGAAAATTGCTTATTAGCTTTTACCTTTCCTCCATAGTTTCAGATGCCTTTTCTTGTCGTTGTTTCATGCAACTGTTAAACTGGAAATGTCAGTGAGTATCTGAGTATAAAGGAAGTTGAAACAGACCAATCACTTCGGTATGCCTTTTTGATTATTATTTTCTTTTTTAATAGCTAAAGCATATTCTTGAGCAAAGGTAAATAAACTGTGATGTATGAGTGGATACACACATAATACATAACACTGATAATGGGAGAAGCAGAATAGCTTTTTTGTACCTTTTTTTAAATCCATTCTAATGTGATAGGGATCACGTAACTACATGCAATTCAATCTAACTCAGAGGTCTTATTTGATCCAATTACTAACTGATTTAAAAGCAAAAAACCAAGCTTTAAGTATTTACAGATGAATACTGTGACTTGTTTTCATTCAGCTCTGTATTTTCATAGTATTCAAAGAGCAATTTTTATTTAAAAGATGTTACATCTCCTCTGCTCCTTTGTATTCATAAGGGATACTATTATTGGTAGAACAAAGAGACAATATGTGTATGTCATTATCTTTGATAGTACTGTATTAAGAATATTATAGCATAGCAAAGGATCTGCAAGGTATGCTATCGTATAGGTCTGTTCTGTTTTACAGTGACATAGAGGAGAAACATGCACCATTATTGCTTATCTATGTATACAGTGCAAGAAAAAATACAACAATTTAATAGCCTTTCATGCAGAGGGAACATGAGATTTAAAAAGCCTAACTCATGTTACTATGCCCAATATTAATTTATGCTATCCCCCAATTGCTGCAATTCACACTGGCAGTCTGGCCTCAGTCCAGCACTAATCTTCCTGCTGTAACCAAGAGTTCTGTGGCGGGTAAGACTGCGCCACAGATCCATACTTCTAGACCACGAATTATTCTATTTCCCTTTTAGTCTTTATTCGTGTTTTACCAGGCTCAGTAAGACACCCCTGTCAAAGAATCTGGCTCGAATACTGTTCTTTTGCATATGACTGGCACTACTTAATGAGGCACTCAGCAGACTAAAATACAGCCTGTCCTCAGTTCTTATACACAACATACATGAATAGCACATCTGTTCATTACTGGTACTGCAACGGGCTGATCCAAGGAAGCTGACGCTCCAGAGAACAGCAGGCCTTTTATACTCTCTTGGGAAAGTACGCATAACCACTGCCATTTACCAGTTTATGATGAATAGCAGTAAAAACACTGATGATATTTATATTTGGAGAATAATTTCTTGTACCGCTGTATGGACCTACTCAGAAACTAGGCTAAAAATACCATGTGTGCTGTATTTTTGGGCTTAAATACTTCTCCCTTCATTCCAGGCAGGCAGGGACTCACACTGGGGATATTCTGCTTATCAACGGAGAGACCTCAGGTATTCTTGGTCCCATCCCAGATTTCCAAAATACCCATGGGCACATCATTCTTAATGCCAACCTCTCTTTTGCAGTATAACAAAGATAACTTCCCAACTTTTTCTTTTTCCCCTAATAATTTGTTTCTATTTAGAATGGAAGAACGTGGATCAGGCAATGCCCCTTCTTGCAGATATGCTAAGTGGTAGCGGGCAGTGTGGATCTCCAGTTTGGGTACTGTTATCGTCATTAACTCATGAAGGAAGAGAGTTAGATTCACAGAATTACTTACATTACTGTGTCACTGGATTTGCTCCATTTCTGTATTCCAGAAGCAGTATATTACTCTGAATATGCAATTTTCAAACTATGCTAACAGTAAATGCGATCGTAAAACCTGGAATCATCAGCTGCTAAATTCTGGCTTGCATATATATTTTTCTGGATCCGATAATATTATGAGGGTATGTCAGGCTAATTTCTCACTGGGATTTTATCAGGAATACTCTGCAGGAAAATTAGGTAGGTAGTGGTCTAATGATTAACGTAGCTGTGCACTCAAGTTCCTCACGACTTGCAGAACAACTGGAAAGGAACACCTGTAAGACAAAAGATCAGAACTATTACTGCTAAAATCATGAAGAGTTACGACCTAGAAATTCAAGTATCTCATGTTTGTGGAACAAGCAGCAGCAAACTTTCATGAAGAAGCACGTCAGGAATGGAATTTTAGACGTTCAAGTATGGCATCAAACATACCTCACATATATGTTTTTATGTAAAAAGGGGTATTTCTATGAACTCAAGGCTTTTAGCAGATAGATGTTACTCAAGTTCTAGCCAATATATTTTTATAACTCATATTTATGAGATTAGCATGAACGGAAGATGTGCATGAAGGAACTGCAGGACCAAACTGAAAATTGAGGCTATACCATTGTATCCATAACACTTCAAATCTTACTAGAAAGCTCCACTTACACTTAAAGTGGATGAAAAACCTAAATTTACTGGAATAGAACAATTGCTACTAATGTTTCTAGCCTATAACTATAGGAGGTACATGTTTCACAGGTAACTGTCTTGGTTCATTATTTGATGGTAATCATATATAGCTTCTGGATGAACCTTTGGGTGAAAATCAGCATAGTCTGCTCTGGTATCACCTCGTCACCCTACTGACGAATACAGAAGAACCAGGATAGATGCCAGAGGAGACTGATGAAGAGAGAAGCAGCAATTGGACTTCACACCTTTCCCATTAAGTAGGTCAACAGAGAAAGGAACAAAGCCATTTTATTTTGGCCTTCAGAGGTGCGCATGAGGGAATGCTTTCATGCCACAATTGCACTACAGGAGCAGTTTCCTCCTGCCATGGTAACACACAGAAAATTGCTCCATGTTTTAAGGGAAGACTGATTCTGATCGATTCGAGTTCATGACGTGTATCAAAACTCTGTCAGAGTATTCAGATCTGAAGCAAAAGTTTTGATTTAATTTTTTGCCATGAGTATGCAAACACAAATCCTGGAAAGGTGTCTGGGGTTTTTAACCAGTCTTGACAGCCTTGCTTATCAGATAAAATGTAAGCAATTTTTAGTATGTTGACAAAACTGAGACCTTCAACCTTATTCTTAATGTCTTCAGGACAAGATTCACATGAGACCTGGATATCTAGAAGTTCTACATGCCATGTGTACTGATCCACATGGGAAAGATTATAAAACAATCTGTTCCCAAATAAATTATATACTCATAAAAGTTCATTAAACCTCTTTATTTCAGAGATACTGTTGGACGATCTCAAGGGTGTATTAAGCACAAGTTAACACAGAAAAAAAAATGTTCCCAGCTTGAATAAGCACGCAGAATTAACCAGCCTTGGCAGGGTGCAACAACAGACGAATGAATTCTTGAGATTATCAAATAAAATTAATATTCTTGTGGCTAATTTTGAAGTAGCAAGCAGTGTAGGAGGAATCGTATGATAGCCTTTATTTTGGCATGAGGTAAACATACAGTTTTGTTGCTGTTGTCAGTATGACATTTACTGAGAAAAACCTTTTCCGAATGGAAATGCCCTTTTTAGAGGGTTGCCACGGAGAAAGAAATTGGCCTGGGGACCAGGGACTAGCTAGGAATCAAGAAATTAAAATAGGTACCACAAAGGCAATATAAAAATTGCTCTAATATTGTTGCGTATATGGAGATACTATAAATACTTTGGAAATTACCCTTTTGAGGGAGACCTGCATTTCAGGACATTAAGGATCATTTACAGTAATGCTTGGGAGAGCTAAGGTACAATTAACACAATAAAATAATATACCCTGTATGTCAGATCTAACCTGCTGAATGAAGCATCCAGCCTGTTGTCTTTTCTTCAGAGAAATCTGGAAATAATGTTCTGGAAATCACATACTGCACCCTATGAGGATTTCTCCTCATGTTCAGGCAGAGCTGTCACAACCAGGTGAGGGAAGGAATTACAGCCAGAAGCACCCTTTCTGTGTTTATGCATCAGGGAAGGCAAAGCTCTAAGACATAACTGTCATTGCCTCATTAATACAGCTCAACACAGTTCCCAAAAGTAGCACCTATCCTTGCAGCCCAATTAAATAGGTTGCATACACAGCTCAGATGTAATCTGCAGAGACTTGGCGTTCTTTTGTACACTGCGGACAGAGTTACTCCTGAAAAATTCCTGGTTAAAATTAGCTCATTTCTTCTCTGTTCCTATCCCAGGACAGTAAAAAAATCTTCTTATCAAACCCTAAATTTAGAGAAATCTTGTGGTGGTAGCTGCAGTTTACTACAGCAAATTTCCTCATATCTGTGTATAAGTGTGAGAACTCTCTGTCATTAGGTGTCTCTGGGCATTGATTAACTATTGTTGAACACAAACAGGTCTCATACTGAGACCAAAAACTAAACCAGTTTCAGGTTACAAACACAATTATAATTCAAATTAAACTTGGCTCTTAAAAATTTGGCACTACACCCGTGTCATAATTCCAGGCCAGAAATTAGAATGTGGAAATTCCAACCCAAATGTTAACTTCAGCACTGAAGCCCAAGGTTGAAAGTCTTGCTGAGTGTGTTGCTGAAGTCCAACAGTTAAGTAAGTGGATCTAATTGTCCAGGTACTTCAGACATTTTCAGTCTAACACAGATTAATTTCTTTCCTATACTAAGTCAAAAGCTTCACCAAATTGTTTGGGATTAGGCCTACGAAGCTAATTAGTTGCAACTAGAACCTTTAGCAGCCAGCAGGTAATTTGCTCTGTGGGCTATAGAGCTAAGTGTATAGTTTATTTAGGAACAGCTAATCACATTCACCATGTGGATCTGTATAAATGGCACATAAAGCTGTTAGACAACTAGGTCCCATCTGAATCCTATAGGAATCAAGTTGAAAATGGACTTTAATTTTTCTAAACATAATTCTCTGAACCGATTGACTAAAAGGGCCAAATGCTGAATAATTCAATGAGGTTTCCGACCTCAAGATGAGCTACAAATCCCTGTGTACTAACTGAAAGGGTCTATACCTAGGTTCTTAGCTCCCCTTACTCAACTCTCAACGCTTAACAAAGCTCTCCTTATGAATATAGTAGTGCTTCACACAAGGGATTGTTGATGTATCATTTGTGAAAGCATCTTCTGCACTAACTGAGCTGTGAACATTCGCCCTACTTCTCTGCACCACCACCTCAGCATACTGTGAAATGAATTAATGTATAGTGCACGCACCCACCGGGCTAACAATACAGCAGTCTCTATCCACAAGTAACAATAAGAACGTGAAGCCAGACTGAAGCTATTCCCTAAACAAAAAACCCATTATCATGGTCTGTTGGCTGTGTTGCCATGCCATGGTCCTTCTAATCTGTTCAACATGCACTCTCTCAGATAAAATAATTTTAGATCACAATAGTTATTAAATATATAAATAAATAGCAGTTACAGGAATAGGCTGCCTTCTAATTAAAATGACCTTTACAAGGCAAACACATGTTCAGGAATGTTCATAGGGAGTTTTACTAAGGCAAAAGCCAAGAGACCTAACATATACAAATTCAGTACATCTTTTACTGGGAAAGGCATGTCCTCCTCTCTGCTGTGCACAGTTCAGGCAGCCACCCTCAATATTCTAGGAAAATATTAGAAAGTAACATCTTCCATTTGTCCCTTTCCTGAAGGAAAATAAACAACGCTGAGTTTCTCCCGACACCTTCCCTCAAAGAGAGAATGAATATTTGAGAATGAATGTAGTGCTGATGAGGATGCCCTAGAGACCAAATTTCTGTCTTTATCCACAGTGAAGCAGCATGAAAAGCAACAAGTTACGTTTCTGGGCACTATTATGTCTCCGTGCTGACCTGGTAGGAGAGAAGGTTCTGCAATTTTTTCATATAGGCTATGGTGAATAATAATATGCTTGTAAAACTCTCTTGGCAGTTTACTGGGAGAACTGCACTCAGAGATGCTGTCATTACTGACAGTACTTGTGCTGGTCTCAGGCAGGAACGGGCTGCTTTTCTTCACAGAGAAGAAGAAAAGAGCTCTTTCTGGCTGGCCCAGAGCAGCCAAGGGAGTGTTTCATTCCATGGTACGTCAGGCTCAAAGCACACGGGCAGTTCTGAGGTGGGAACTGGCCTGGGGGGGGTTGTTAACTCACATACTCTGAATTATTTGCTTTAACATAGAAATATGTGACATCACAGCTTTAACTGATCTTGCTTTAATTAATCTTTAATTAATCTTGCTGAGTATCACCACATATGAAGGCTTTGGACTGAAAAGCCAGAAGAGTTCATTGATACATCTTGTGCAAAGCTGTAGACTAAAAATGCATGTTGTGAAAAAAAAGACTATACAAAGACATCAGCAATTCTGGTGATCCTCAAAGGTGAGGAGTCTAATTTGTAGCTGTCACAGTCAATTTGACAGAACAACTTTATCTTTTTGAATGGAATGCATAAATCAGGGGGTCAAAATGCACCTTATATCCCCCTTTTTTTTATTACCAAAGCCTTTTATTCCAACATCCGTCAAGCTGCACAAAACCAGTTGGGTTTTTTTTTTCAAGACACCCACTCAGAACTGGAGCAAATCAAAGAGATTTGGACTTGAATAATGAGCTCCAAGGTATCCTCTTTGGACAGGAACATGGATCTAATGACAATATCCCCCTGTGGTTACACATATTAAAGTCATAATGGAAAACATCCTGAACACTCATACACACAGGACAGAATACACAGGACCAACCCATTCACTTCATTACCAATTCTAATGAAATTTTCTTTGAAGTTCAGTAAAACTTGCTTTAGATTTTTTCCTTAAAATAGCGAAGTTGCTTAAGGGTTTAACATATTGGCAGTTAAAAATTCCAAACAATAACACTGTGACCTCAAAACCAACCCCGATTCATTCACTTCAACAAGTTCAAATTCAATTTTAAGCAAAATTTCTTCACCAGGTTAGGAAGGAGCCAAGTGAATCTCATGTAACACGAAAATTGACTTGACCTTTGGGGTCCCTTCATAATGCAAACTGAAACATACAGATACACATTGGTTATTTATCAATACAAATATTTATCAAAACTATGAAGTTTACCTATTTAACCACTGCCAAGAATTTTCAAATGGCAGGTGTTAAGAATGACCTACAGTGGTTGTTCTGACAAAGTGGTTGGGTTGCATTATACAAAGCAGTCTAAGCAAAGTCACCTGAATGATGTAAATATGTGTGGATTATATGATGAATTATGTGTGGATTATATGATGAATTGTGTACTAACCTGGTATATACCCAGCTATATACCTAGCTGCTCAGAGTTCTCTGAGGGTTTCCTTTGTGGATACACAGAGCTAATAAATGACAGAACATAGTATGTGAATCACCTATGTGAAAAATGTTACACAGAAAATGCAACATAATGCCTTAAATAATCTTTGCTTTCTTTTATACATATGGCATGAATTCCAACTGTGATTTAAAAACAAAACAACAATACCAATTCTTTCTGTGAAATGTATCTTAAACTCTTAATTTGTGTATTGCTCTCATTGGCAGTGGCAAAGGGAAAAACAAGGGTTAGCTGAAAATCAATCTAAAGGTGCCTAAAGTAGCCTGGTAGAGATCCAGAATATCTAATGGTAAGAATCAGCATTAATCACTGGAAAGCGAGTAGATCCTGACAATACTTTTCTCTGAAAACAGTCAAAACAAATTCCCTGTTTTATCCACAAATAAAGAACTTTTCTCACTGCTTGCATAGGTGAAAGTCCGTTACCTATCTTTAGCTAGGAAGACAGATAAATGAGCAACTACCAGCTTTATGGGGTAATTTTAAAAGTCTTGGT
>NW_010268027.1:9312-24868 GCF_000690775.1 Eurypyga helias
GTTATTTTACATTTGAGTAAATGCCTGACAGATCAGGAGGTTTTATGTTCTGGAACTTTCTTTATATTAAGAATGCACTCTGTCAAACTAGTAGGAAAAAAATCTGGTATAAAAATGTCCATTATCTAGGGAAATCATAATTGGTTTTCATATCAGCTTTCCATCATAAAATACCCAAAATGAACAAAGTAGATAATTACAAAGTTCACAGAGTAGCAATTAGATTCTGACTACAGCAATCAAGATGCTGACAAACTGAAGACCCACTATACTCATAAATAGGCTGATATTTGTTTACAGGTGACAAGAAAGCTAAAGTTTATATTTATGTCATCCCTTAATTAATTCTACTGAGATTTACACATTTTGTTTGTGGCATTTCAGCACTTTCTACACACTAGTTCAACAACAATTATTGTATTTTACTAAAAGGAAGTGATTAGTTCCATTGCCTTTTGTGGACCGCTTTTTTCCTTCAACACATCCTGATGCTTCTTGCTGAACTCTGCTGTAACTAACTCTTGACATATATGGATCTTAGTACCTTTTTTGTTCTCTCTCACACAATGGGAATTTGTCTATAATTGGTTTTATGCAACTCCATGTAACTTAAATCATTCTTACCGTGCATTTCCATTTCCTGTGATGATTGTGTTATTTCCACAGCCCAAAGCAGTCCAGGTTCTGCTGAGCCACAATATACAAAATGGCATTTGATGGCCTGTTGTTCCAGCAGGATTGTTTGTTCCAGTCTTGTATTAAATCTCAGGTTCTGTCTCTTACTTCACCTTGCTATGTTTTGATGATGATGAGAAAAATGTTCATCCTTTAAGAAAATAAAAGATTACTTTGCTTTGAAAATTCAGAAAGATGGCAGGACAAAGATACCTACTTACTATTTCATATTTAGCATCAAAATATGCCATTTATCAGCTGGAATTTTCTGTCTTCTGCAGCTTTTGCCAAGAAACTAATGTTTATTAAAACTTTGCCATTGTCATTAAACTACGAAGTTTGTCACTTCTTTTGAAAAGAAGTTTTCCTGATTTTCAACAACTTTCCTCCTTTTCAAGGAACTGCTCACTGGAACTATCCTATCTTTTTCCTATATTTTTCTGGGGCAGCATAAAGAAAGAAAATATGGAAAATAAAACATATCTTACATTAACAAAAAAGAACAGTAAAAGATACAATCTAATTCTCGGCCTTTGTGTTACCAAAACTTTGAACATTTCTCAGGTGCAACTCCTGCACCTGACTATTCTGGCAGAACTGAGAGGTATTTACCAGGCTGTAGTCTACTCACTGAAAAATCTGTTAAAATACCTTCAATATATCTGTGAACTACATGGTAAAATAATGCCAAACACCATCCAGAGGGCTGGATTTAGAAACAACTTCTCCCAGACAAGGTGCTGAACGCAAACGCAAGTGTTGGTCTCACACCTCCAGTGAGGCACGTTGGGCTGCACCAGGGCTGCTCGATCACACACGCTGACTGGAGCGGTGGAAGTCACTCCTGCATGAAAAAAGGTGAGTATGGCCCACGGAAACAGCAGTCGTGCCTACCTATAGCAAGGCCCTGTCTCTCGGCAGTTGTGCTTGGGTTTAGGATTTTTTTTTTAAGTAGAAAGAAAGAAAATTAATAATTTTACATATTCATAATAAGCACCAGCATAACTTCTGAATTAAAGAAATATTTTGTTTTGCTCTTGCATTCAACATTGTGACTCTGCGCTCTGTGATTCATTTTATGGCTTAACTGAGTAAAGAACTGGGGTATCACAGCTACTAACATTCTCACAAATATTCAAACACTGACATTTCTAGGGCTTCATTTCCTAAAGGACTCACAGATTTGTATTCCGAAACCACAAACTTAAGCGCTATCATTGAGCAACTTGCATGTGTTCGTATGTTTGACTTGCCGTAGCCTTAGCTCCACAGCACAGTTAATTCATGGAAGCAACTGACTCCCACCTGCTTATCCTGCCCTCAGCAGAAAGAGCCAAACATAAAACCACACACCATTTGAGGGATCTGCACCGCATCTGATACACAGGGCACAGCACAGTTGGCTTTTGTTCTGCAATAACCTGTGAGTTTACATAAACTGAGGGCACAGCCCTTCCCCTGGTGAAAACACAAGTGCCAATTTTGCTGCCAAAATGTACAAAGGGTGACACAAAAATGCCTGCAGTCTAGCACCTCTTTTTTTTTTTTTTTTTTTTTTTTTTTTTACACAGCATTTGATTCTCTCTCCACATCTCTTGGCTGAAATTGATTTATGATTCCAAATATTAGAGATTTCTTACATGCCAACAGTATTCTGTTGTAGTGTTTTCTGCTACAGTATTTGTATGGTAGCCTAGGATCTCAGTAAGGCACAATTTATAACAGAGAGGTAGTATTAGAGAAAATAATTGCTCGATACCTGTAAGAAAATGGGAAGTTTTTAAAAAGCATATGCCTGTGAAAGAGTTTACGTGCCTCTGTCTAGTTTACCAACCATTCCCCGAAATAATACTTTAATTGTCCCTACAAACTTCAATGTGCAAACAGTATTCTGTACACTCGAGTTGATGTTTTTCAGTTTCAGCCCTTCTCACATTGTATCCACGATGATGCTCCATTGCTTTCCTGTTCTGTTTTCTTCCTCTAGCTTGTGGCTATCTATCCTTTTCTAGTTCAATCTCTATTTATTAAACTAATTCACAGTTACACAGAGATCATAAAAAGACCTATGTGCCAAGATATGACCCATAGAGTAAAACAATACCTTAAAAAAAGGTTCACTGTGAGAGCATTTCTTGTACAGTTTTAGAAGAACAAGATGCAGTATTATAGAAAGTCTTGACAGAAATATCCCATGATCCTACAGCATTCACTGATGTACAGAATCAAGCAGTGAGAGAAGCATAGCAATGATGTGGTGAACCTTTTAAAAGAAATCACGGATCTAGGTGTCACAGACATAAATTCCAACTGTGATCATGAACACAAGGAAATAAAATATAGATTGCCTGTGGGAACGAACAGGCAGAAAAAGGAGAGCAGTGATTCCAAAGATGATGTATTCAGAAATTCAAGGGAAAGGAGGAAATTCATTATGGACAACGCTGTATGCATTACATGAGAAACCCCGTATGGGCCAAGTATGACTGGAGAAAAAAGAAATCATCAGCAATTTTGAGTCTGAGCCAAGTACAAGAATAAGTTAACAGAAATCTGCTTTTTAGTGATGTGCTTAGTACAACCTGGCAGCAATTGGCATGCCAAGTATAATCAACACAAGCACAATCATAAGGCAACATTATGACTCAGCTCGGGCTACAAGCAGCACATCTTACTTCCAAGTAACCCAGTCCAAGGATAATTGTCACAGCAATATTAATAGTGGTATCTCCAAAATTCTTGCTAAATATGAGACCTTTATAGATTATTATAGAAATCTTCCTTTACTATTTTTCTTATTACCCATAACACTATGCTATAATGCCAGAAAAATATTTTTAAGTCCATCCAGATACTTGGCAGAGCAGCATATAAGTCCATAAAGTTTGGAAGAACATAATTTCTACAAATTAAAGTGGTTTCATTAGGTGACCTCAGGTGCTAGACAGGAAATCAGACAAACAGAGCAGCCTTTCTTTGGAACAGGTACTAGAAGCCTTTTTCAGGATCAAATTAGCTTTTCACTATAAAGGTTTCCTACAGTTTTTTTCTTAAAAGCTCAGTTTTCAAAATGCAGTCGTGTATCATACTGATACCTGTTTATTTTAGATGATTTGACTGCAAGTTTGCTTTAGGATCTTACTGAAACTGTACGCTTTCAGTTGTGCTATACATACAGCCCCTCAATCTTATTTCTCTTACCAATTCCTTCCTCCTCAGTTTGCACCGTCTGGTTGATGAAGCCACTCCTTGCAACTGAGCTGAAGTTAGGGCAGACACGCAAACTTTGCATATAAGTGGGTGTGGGGTTTTGCTCATAAAATGCAAACCAACCCATTACCTCAATGGATGCACACAAGGAAAGCGCCTACAATAGGAGACTTGAGATAACAAGGTTTAACAGTTTTCCCATCGAGAACAAGCTCATTACTTTGAACACAAGAAGAAGTGCATGCACTGAAAGGCTGACTTGTATGCACAGTGTGACTAACTCACATGGCATCTGCATCACCTCACAAATCTGCAAGTAGTTGTCAACATTCCTCTGAAGTTAAGATGTCCTACTGAACCTCATCTTCTGGTGAGGGAATTCGTCTACAGAGAAGCTAAGTGGCTTTCTGCAGTCATAGGGGAAAAGTGTAACACCACCGACCTGCGTCTCGGTCAGGAAGTTCCTCTTTAACATGGTAGGGCAGTACCCGAAGCATGGAGCCATTCGCATGGTTCAGTTACTGATAACAGGGAGCATAAAACATGAAGTACAACGGGAACATCAACAGGTCTCGGGCTCTAACCCGGCGTTAGTTTCTGCCTGTAAGGACACAGAGCAAAATGAGATTAACAGTTCTTAGTTACTAGCCTCACAAAAGCAAGCTACTAAAGTCTGAATACACTGAAAGGTTTCAGTGAAATAAAGAGGAAACAGAGCTGTGAAGGTGTTTACAGCTTAAATAAAATGACAAATTCAGGGAAGTACTTCAGCCTCTTCAAACTCTGGGTGCTGGCTTTCAAGGACTGTAGGTCAAGCCCTTTTTGTATATCTGTAATGTGTCCCATACGGACACATAGCACAAACTATTTAAAGAACAATAGCCTTTTTTACCCCCCAAAATAAAATTTAAAAAACCCCAAAAAACATGAAGAAACCGCCTGGGGTATAGAATGAGCAGACTGCAGTGATTTTTCTTAGACCATTGCACTAATCAAACATTTATTCACCTCTGAAGAGGAGCGGGCTGGTTTTCAAAATTACTTTCTCTGGTTTTCTAATCAGTCCCTTACAGACAGGAATGGAAGAACAGAATCTGTATTAAAAACACAACGAGTCATATTTTCTTCCTCCCTGTGTGAGAAGAGGACATGAAGGCTGGTGGTCTGAATCCCAGTCCTCCACACCACACGAATCGCATCTGGCAGGCAAGCAGATGGTATGTGATTTAACCAGTTCATTGCTCTCTTAGCCTTGCTTAACGATTCATTTGGCACTAATTACAGATTGCATGAATACAGCTCATCCCTTATGATTCAAATAGCAAATGATTTGTCAGGTTCAAGCTTCACATTTAGCCAAATTGTACCTTCATCTTTGTGTTTGTATTCAACAGCTAAAGTCTGTTGTTGGAAACTCAAACCCACAGACAGCACTCCTGTGGGGAATAAATTTCAGTGATACAGCCTAAAAATCGGTTTGGAAAAAAACCCGCTTACTATCTGTGTATATATTCTAGTAACACTAATAAATAGTTTTTCCAGCATGGGACAAGCACAAGCCTACAGCAACACATGCAATTCCACATCTCCAACAGCTGTACTTGTTTCAGTACAGGTTGGATTTTATTGGAAGTCTAAGAAGAGATGCTGGGAATGAGTTTCATTTTCCATGCTTTCTGAATTTGCACTTTCAAAGCACATACTTATGTAGCAGCTCAAAGAAAACATATGAAAAAGCAGCTTGCCATTATATGACTGTGTTGCTAATGATGACTACCTGATTAAGTACTATGATTTTTTCAAATTCATGTGATTTCTACCTCTTGAACTACCACTAATCTACCACTGTGTTTACCATTGTCAAGGACTAACACCGTGCAATCCTAGAGTAAGAAAGATTTTTAAACTACTCTATCAAGGTTTTTGCCAACATTAATTCTTCCAGACTAACTACATATTGTCTTGTGTAACATCAAAAAAAGCCTTGAATTCTTGTTCAGGAGCAAAATCTCAGAGAAATCGATCAGTGTACAAACATATGGGCAAACATATGGGTGAGGAGGAAAGTATGCATGCAAGAATAACATGCCATCAACCCTAATTTCTGACCGTGCAATAACAAAAGACTTGTTTGTCCATCAATAGCTGTAAAACAGACTCGTAGCAAAATATGCGTGGTACCTTCAGCAACAAAATGGATCGTCACCACATCCAGAGTTACAGAAACAAAGAAACCTTTTAGATTCAGAAGGAACTTTACCCTTACCTGAAAGAACAAAATGTGCTCACATATTCCCTAACACAAGAGCCGGTAGTGATAGGACAAGGGGTAATGGGTACAAATTGAAATCAGGGAGGTTTAGATTAGATGTCAGGAAGAAATTCTTCACAGAGAGGGTGGTGAGGCACTGGAACAGGTTGCCCAGAGATGTTGTGGATGCCCCATCCCTGGATGTCTTCAAGGCCAGGCTGGATGAGGCTCTGAGCAACCTGGTCTAGTGCAAGGTGTCCCTGCCCATGGCAGGGGGGTTGGAACTAGATGATCTTTAAGGTCCCTTCCAATCCTAACCATTCTATGATTCTATGATTCTATGATTTGGGTCCTAAAAGAGTGAAAATATAATAGATTGCTCTTGGAGAAAGCAAAGTGAACTTTTATGCTATGGGAAAATGTTCCCTTCTTCGGTAAAACAACTCATTCTCTCCCACTGCAACATACATAAATTGAGATGACAGAACATGAGATTCTTACAAATAAGGGATTTTTCAGAATTTTTCTGAAAAAAAAAAAAAATTGTATTAGGAGCATCTAAAAAACTTCTCCAATTATCAGGCACTGTAAGTGAAATGAAAAATGATGGCTCATTCCACAAAGGGCTTGTCTTGCAAGGGCAATATAATTGCAAAAGCAATGCCGTATGGATGGAACAGATCTGGAAGAGAAAAGAGACGTACCAGATAACAATAAGCCAACAATTAATTAAGAAACATTAGATTATGCAAGCTGCCCAGTCATTATCAGATTTTCCAGTTAGCCTAAGAATATTAAATTTTAATAAAGCATGTTAAATGCTATTTTCTTTCATCTGTTTAAGATTATGTAGCTGTTCATCTTTTTAGCGTGTTACAAAAGGCAACAGCAAGCACTTTTGTGACACAAGAACTAGGCTTGTAGCCACTGGAGAAAAGCAATACATTGTAAATTTTGAAAAATGTATAGTAGCTGCAGATGTGGATAACATTTGCTAAAGCTGACATACTGAAAGGCGTTACATCCAACTGTATTTCTAATACTGAATTCAGTAATATGTTATCTTGTTAAAAACTGACTTCATTACATGATATTATTACAGTGATGCTTAATTCACTTTCATATCCATACCTTGAAAGAAATGAAATTCACCTAGCATCCAGTTAATTTTGTTGTGTTTTCTAACTACAGAATAATTGCTCTTTCATCTATATTAGATAATATTTTTTAAGATAGAGCTAGCTTCATTACAAGATACAAAAGGAAGTAGATGTGCAAGATGCAGATTTAGATTATAATTCAAAGTATACTAGGTTTTTCTGTGAGTGCAATATCAATTTAGGTTATTTTCAGATGAGATAATTATGTGTCCCCAGCAACTGAATCAAAGTAAAATCTGATTTATACATCACATTAGTAAGGGCACCACAACACCAAATATTACAGAAACTACTTACTTATGTTCACAACTACAGATTAGTGTTGAGCTCTAGTCCTTTTTTTTTTAGAAGGATTACAACACAAACTTGAGAAGCTTTTTATAATGTGCAGGAACTCCATCATCTTTGGCAACAGGAAAGTAATGATGTCTACACTGCCAATAAATGAAGCTGAAGAAGTGACCCTGTAAAGACAAAGATAACAGCATAGTATTCTCAGGAAAATGTGTGACCTGAAAACCAATAATAAAGTGAGTCGCAGTGCATCAAGTCTTTTCTCAAAGGTTTAACCAAAACATTTCTGTTTTAACACCCTCATATAGAATCACTGAATGGTTTGGGTTGGAAGATAAAGACCATCCAGTTCCAACCCCCCTGCCATGGGCAGGGACACCTTCCACTAGACCAGGTTGCTCCAAGCCTCATCCAGCCTGGCCTTGGACACTTCCAGGGATGGGGCATCCACAGCTTCTCTGGGCAACCTGTCCCAGTGCTTCACCACCTTCTCTGGGAAGAATTTCTTCCTGATATTTAATCTACATTTAACCTTTTTGAGCTTAAAGCCATTACCCCCTGTCCTATCACTACACAGACAACTACTTAAGAATGAACAGGTGAAAATGTTCAAACGAACTGGTAAATATGTCAAGGTGTTTATTCAGCAGCCATAACATTGATAAGGCTTAAAGTCAGTAAGTAGAAAGAGAAATCTAATTGGATTACCACTCAGCGCATCAAAAATGGGCACAGAATTCAGGCATTTGAATCTGTCTCCTGAGATGAACTTAAGACTGATAAATTTCCACAGCAAAGCCGAAGTAAAACAGATTAAAAAATTCAGTGGAGAGGCAGATAGCAGGCACAAATCCTTAGTAAATAAACAACACTTAATCTTCTTTTTAAATAGAAATTGCTTACTTATTAAATAAAAATTGCTTTCTTACTTTACTTGTATTGTTGCATTACAAAGCAATGAATAAATCAAAGATGTCGTTCTTATGCTACCTTTGGTTCTCTACACCTTAATCCTAATCAGACTGCCAGATGTCATATGTTTTTTAAACTCAGAAAACTACTGTTTGGAGTTTTTTAATGTTTTGATAGATGGTCAGAATATATGTGTCACATGACTGTAGAGTCACACGAGTATCTTTTTTTTTGTCACAGTGGATGCATGTTTTAAAACTTGGGGGAGGGGGAGGAAATCGAAACAAGCTACAAAGGAAATGCTACTAAGGAAGAACTCCGATTTCCACTGAAGTTTTCTGGAGAGACTACATAAATGCTTTTGGTATTTTCTCTAAAATGATTCATGCAGTGAAGTTTTACTGGCATGAATCTTCAAGACGACTGAATTTCAAAATTATGTGGGTACATAATTGCAGGTATTGAATTTTGAATTATTCACACAAATAAGATACAATAGAAATGTTTTCTCTTCTATAGAAGCTATTAAATAATTAACAGTTGCAGCAGCAGTTTGAAATGGCCCTTGTCAATGCTTGATAAGTTATTTTCTTATCAAAACCATATATTATGGTCAACATGCATTTCTAGTGTCATTTGAGGGCAGATTGTAAAGTTCTAAGTCTGTCTTGAGGAAAAGACAAAGAAAATACACTGCATTCATAAAGAAGTAAAAGAAAAATCTTTCTAGTTTAAAATTACATTCTACCACTAAAGTTCATTTCCATTTCACGCATCTGCCTTTACATTTTCCCACTATAATGAAAATTAACCTACTTTGTTTGCATCCAACACAGACAGAGGCTGAAGAAACAGCATGTCTTGGTTTATCACCCCATACTCTTTCAACTCTTTTCTTAGTTACTGCAGCCCAACTCCAGTGAAACCGGTGAGTTTCTACCACTGATAATGGAAGGACAATGGATCATTTTGATACATCTCTGTAGGCTCTGTGAGATAATAAGATGTGAGCCAGCAGAGGAGCAAGCATGGGGTTGACAAATCCAAGTAAGAATGAATCTTCAAGAATAATAGGAACTGCAGAGCTCTTTGAGGGGCTTAATCCTTTTCTGTTTTGGTCCCTACAAAATTTCTGGTTTCTGGTGTTTACTCAATTCACTGATTTCAGACAGCTTCTCCCTGGGTATAAACCACTGAGACAGCTTGTGGAGGTCATCAAGGTAACTGCACATTCAAATAGCCATGGAATTCTGCATGTGTACTTGTAAGGTGCCAGTTCTGCAGAAAGCCAGGAAACCTCCACCAAGGTCAGACATCAGCAGGGAGTCCTTCTCCTGGCAGATGGCCCCACGCAACGCTCCTCTGCCATCGTTCACCAATTCAGGTCAATACAGCCAGCCTCCTCTTTTAGGAGTACACTGGAATTTAAAACTATACACCAGGGCTCCTAAAGCAATTTTAAAAAATAAAAGAAGGCCTAATTATGTCACCTAGTTTACATTAGTTGCCTTACGGCACCAGGAATGGGAAAAACCTGTCAAAAGCTCAATTTTTTTTCTGTTCATAAAACAGGACTTTCCTTCAGCTTTTGAGAATTTTATCATACGAATATTCCTTTGAATTCTGCTTTTGAATTAAAATGTCCAGCTTTCCTTGAACTTTACAACTAAACCAAAACTAGAGGAGGAACAGATTCAAGTCTTTTCATTCTTAGGCCATGTATGATTTTTTTAATGTGACAACCCACAATCCATCTAAATTTTCATCCTATTCTGAAATAAGATTTGTTTGTAAGGAAAACCAGCTATAGCTATGAAATACCTGCTTTTTTCAGTCTTTTTAGATAGATGCTTAAATAAATTTTGTAGTAATCTGAAATAATGCCATAAAGAAGTAATCGCCATACAGCAAAGCACTTTTGGCTTTTTGATTTGTTTGCTTCTCCCTAAGAACATGGTTAAAGATCCCTTGGCAGAGGATGGTAAAGCCTCAGTTCAGGCAGAGTTCAAGTAAGAACATAAAAACTCTGGAAACTGAAGTCACTTGCTAAGAGACACCGTAAGCATAACGTAACTGCCCATTCTTTTTCCCTCTAAGCAAGTATGGAAATCAAGGTCCGAGTCTCAGGGCCAAATATTCAGCCACTGTCAGTCAACAATCCTCAAGCTCACCACAGTTATGCTGGCTACCACAGCTGATGATACCACTCCACATCTTAGAAAATACAGAGGCTGAGACACAACTAGCTGAAGCATTTAAAAAAGGGAGAAACTAACATTGTTGCCACCAAACTTGCCAAATCATATTGTGCATTGCAGTCCTTTGAATTCAAACCTTCTCAGTTGAAAATAAACCCGAGTGGGTTACTATTAATTACTGTGAGAGTGCAAGTGGTACACTACCTGCAAAAGCAAAACGTTCTAGTGTTAAAGAAAAATACTGCTGCAATGAGATCTAAATATGCACAATTTACCTTGGAGAATTTATAGTCTTTATCCCACATCATAAAGGGAAGTGATGGGTATTCACAAGTAACTTGTTCTTTGGTCAGAAGAATGAGGAATATCTCAGAGGAAATAACCCATTAGAAAAGCAATGTGCCCAAACCCTTCCTTCTAAAGGAAAAGAAATTTACTTCACTGTCAGAATTATAGTAAAACCAACTACAAAATAATAGAATTAGTCTGACTGGGAGACTGCCACTCATCTTCTGCCGCTTTACAGCTGCAGTCACTGGTATGAGTCTGAAAGGACTGTGAGCACTGCTGTGAAAGTCTCCCAACTACACATATTATTCTTCCTTCCGTCTGAAAAACATCTGTAAGAACATGATCCAAAGTCTAGAAACAAGCAGACAGACTCTGCTACAATATATTTCTACTAATAGATGGATCATGCTGTTATTTCCAGAATCAATTTATTCATTAGCAGGTTTAGAACCATTTATCCCCCAGCTGACACCATACCTTCGTTCAAGCATTCAGCCATCCTGATACATGTCTCCCGCTGCATTTGTAGAGTGAGGACAGCCTTGTTTTGCTGGGCTTACCAAAGCAGTTTTCTTGGCCAACGTCTACACTGTCACATTATATAGCGCTGCCTCTGTTCCGGACTAGCAATGCACAAGCCAGCTCTAGTCCTACAACCATCATCTCTGTGAGCAATACTGCCCTGCCCATGCTAATGAATTACAGGCAAAGCTCTCCACTTCCCATTCTCATCTGAGCAATGCATTCTTAACTTCATCTGATTTAGTCAAACCATCCACAGAGAGTACCTGAGGAGGTCTCACCAGTGCAACAGCATCAGTGATTTCTCCTATTCCAGACACCTGAACACCATTTTTACCATTTTCACTGCCATATCGCTGCTGAAACATAATTATCTTGCAGCTGATTAGCACACTCATGTGTCGCTTCTTGTCAGTCATTACACACTCATGAAACTAGCTGATGGCAGAAATTCTTGCAATTAGTCCCTAACTGCATGACCTTGCAATTTAATACTCCATTTCATCCTGTTTCTATTACTTCACTTTTAAAGTCGCTTAGCCAATTACACCTCATCTTTGAATCAAATTATGTTTTCCAGCTTGAAGACATCAATGAATTCAACTACTATTTACAACAGGGAAAAACCTAAAAAAGGATGCATAAGATTGATGCTTACGCTATTCTGGAGTCTCTCTTTCAGACCACTCGTTCTTATCTCATTAAAATGTGCATTATTGCATTGAATTTTTCATAACTTCACAATTCATCTGCTACATGCCACCTTTCCCAGCTAAACAACATTTTACATGGCAACGTATCAAATACATTCCTGGAGACCTTATAAGTAAGATCTGCTGCAGTCTCCTTGCTTATAAGAGTGAAAATGAACAAGGTTATCATGCTGAGCTATCACAATCTGTCCTAATTAGCTTGTTGCTGTTCCTTTATTATTTTCCTTTATGTTTTTGCTTACTTTTTTGGTCAATAAGTTCACAATCCTTGAATATTATTAATTCAGACTCATGGGTACACAGTTAACCACATGTTTTTAGGTTGGATTTTTTTTTTTTTTTAACATAGATGTTATGTACAGTATTCTCCTAATTTTATATACCAGTCCAGTTTTAATTGACTAAGTACAAGATCCTTGCTAGTAGTAATTTCACATGCCAGTTTTTCCACTGTGACAGAGTGAAGCATAATTATGTTGAGTACAACCACTTTTAAGGTGTGCTATAAAGTTTCTTTCATAAAACTGTTTTCCCCAGAGACAGTCACACTAAGTTATCATTTATGGAAATTAAAGATATTTTTGGTTAATTATTGATATTGCTTTGTTAGCTGAGAGAGTGTCCTTAAGAAGAAGAATCTAATTATTCCCTAATTAAGAAAATCCACATCCTTTGTTTAACAGGAGGAGATCCAGACTCAAATAATTGAATATTCTTTTTTGTCACCATTAAGAAAAAAGAATTCTTTACGCTTTCAGGAAATAGCATTAATTATTTATTCTAGATTTAATTCCTGGAAGATGACTCTTATCTCAGACCTGGGTAGATTGAGTATCAGGGACAGTTTTACAGCATTGTACTAGACTCAAACTATAGCCTCCATACATCATAAATATTTCACTTTGCATATCTAGGAGTTGCACTTTGAAATAAAGCGCTGCAGAGAGATCCTGGAACATCACACAAAGGACAGAGTTACAGATGTCTGCACAAGTTTGACCTGATCTCAGACTGGGCTGGGAGTTATGTCTTGATACAGAAATTCTGACCTGGGCACGCGCACTGGAAAACAGCTGTACTATGTCACTTGCATGTGAAAGTGCATGCATGCTTTTGAAATTCTGTGAGATCTAACTGCTGCTTGTTGGGAATGTATAATTTCTTTCTAAAACTTGTTTCCATCCCTATGGGATAATGGATTGGGACTTGAGAATATCTGGTAGACATCATTATTTATAAGCCTTAAAAGCAAGGACTCCTCCTTTCCCCAGTTTTACTTTATCCATGATAGACTTGTCTTCAGTTTCTTTATAAAGGTTTCCCAGATTATACAGGGATCAGTGTCTTACAGAACTATATAATAATCTTCCACAATTTCTGTTTTATGCTAAAATAGGGTGGGAGGGAAAAAATTCAGCAGATAAGAGAGGAAAAAAAATCATCATTCAAAATTCAGAACAGCTAAATAGGTCATTCAAGTCTTATTATAATCTCCAGCATCCGGGAGCAGGTGATGACATTGGTAGTCGGGAACAGAAATTAAGAATACAGAATGCTGGCATTTTTGCAGAGCTTGTAGGTCTCGTGAATACTGGACTGTCTCTAGCACATGTGATGTTCTATGGGGTAATCCTTAAATACATTATCAAGTGCATGAAGGCAAAAATATGTTTGAGAACATGCAGAACAGCTCCACAGCCTTAAAATATCTGCATTTTAAGCCACGCGAATACAGTGGCTTAAATACTGCTTAGAATCCTTTAAATAGTACTGAAGATAATGACTAGTCCTCTCACTGTGGTAACAACCCCTCCTCTGATATCACTTTTCCTTTACCCAGTATTGGCTAATGAATCATAGCCGCTTCAGTTAGCCAGCCAAGGTATTCATTAAAAAGCTTCCTCTCTTACAGTGTGCAGAAGGTAACTACCAGTTGATTTCATTAGCGACTTTGCTCTGCTCAAAGTATGGTAGCACACTCCCTGCAACTTCACCTGGAGCCATAGAAGGGTTGTCTGCAATGGGAGAATGGTTGTGGACAGAAGATGGAACTTTTCTCAGCTGATCCCAAAAGCACCTACCTAACAGGTTGATAACAGAGACCTCCTCACCTTTCCTGTACCCTCAGAACTCAGCGCAGATCCTAGTGTTCTCAGCCAGCAAAAGACCTCCCTTAGGCATCTTACAAGTCTACCAAAACCACAACCTGTTATATTCCCCACCAGGATTCCATGGGCTACAATGAAGACTCCAGTTCTCATGTCTTCAAGGACTGCATCTATGACACTACCACATCGTAACCTTTCCAGGTGATTTAAGAAAGGGCATATTATAAAGCAGAAGTCATTTTCCTTTTCAGTACCTGCCTGCTCAGCTCTCTGGTGAACATGTCCACCACTACCTATAAAAACTGAGATGTGAAGAAAAAACCTCTGTTTGGAGCTACTAAATTATATGCAGCTGGCAATTGTGGGATTTGTAGTATTTACAGCCACCCAGAAATTTTATCAGGTAGATGGATACATTGACAGTTTCTTTCATAAGTGTCATTATGTATAACTCATTCAAGCAGAAATTAGAATTCAGGAAGAGACAAATATGATGAACATTTTTCTGAAAAAGACCTTTGATCTTCAAGAGGTGATAAAAAGTGATACAATGTGATAGCAAGCCAGAATAGATAACAGTGGAGAACATCAATAAAATAGAAGCCTGCAAAAATAACCATTTTAATGCTATTGAAAGTTTCCTAGTTTCTGAGGGCTAAAAGCAAACCTAAAGCCTAATAAAAATTACTTTCATTGACAATCTGCTTGACACAACATTGGGAGCAAGGAGTACAGCTTGGAGTAGACATTATTCTTTTTTAAGGTTTAGAGAATAGTAAGATGAGCAAGGTCCCCTGAACAGGACACAGAAAGGCTGCTGGAAGTTAAGAGGAATGCCCTACAGCTCTGCAATGAGTGGGTAGAAATGAGATGGAGAGGACCGCTCCATATAGAAGGCCAATCGTACCCTGGGCTGTATCCAGAGCAGCGTGTCCAGCAGGTCAAGGGAGGTGATTGTCCCCCTCTACTCCACTCTCATGAGACCTCACCTGGAGTGCTGCGTCCAGTGAGCAACCTGGTCTAGTGGAAGGTGTCCCTGCCCATGGCAGGGGAATGGTACTGGGTAATCTTTAAGGTCCCTTCCAACCCAAACCGCTCTATGACATGATTCTATGATATATACACTTTTCTGTAAATCTTCTTTCCTTATCTCAAACCAGGTGCATTAGAAGCAGGAGGACTGCACATTCCGTGTCCACTTTCAGAGCGATTACATGCTGAA
>NW_010268027.1:24928-25128 GCF_000690775.1 Eurypyga helias
CGCTTTCCTGAGCACACCCCTCCGCGCCTCTCCCACACAGGGACAACCCGCACGGCCCGAGGTGATCAAGGCCACTGCATTTAAACACCGCTGTGCTGTCACCACTCTCACGGTGAGTTCTGGAACTTCCTTGCCCGGAGGCTTTCCCAGCTCCCCGAAGGCCCGCGCCCGGCCGGATCCTGGACAGCGCCAGGCGGCTC
>NW_010268028.1:0-7129 GCF_000690775.1 Eurypyga helias
TGAAGAGCCTCCCTACCCTCAAGCTATGCCCAACATAGCATGGCACAAAACAAAAGGCAGGGGAACACACATCCTGTGCTCTGAGGATGATGACCATCCAGCCAACGGTGTCTCTGGAGCACACAGGGAGACTTGCAGCCTCCAAAACACAGTGTCTTAACTCCCCTCCCATGGATGGCTGTTTTCAGCAATGCAAGATGAAGTGATTCTTTCAGACAACAGACCAGCAAGTTTCTAAAACTATTCCCCAGGATTTTAACTTCTGTGTTTAGAAGTTGCTAACAAATACAAAGTGCAAGCAAGGTCATTGTTGCCTAGAACAAATCACCAAAATCTTAATAGTGGATGTTGCCAGAGGAGATTGTTACAGACATTACAGGATGATATTTTAAGTTCTAGTCTAAAAATACAGTTACTGTTTTTTTGAAATATACATATACAAAGTAAAAGAAAATAAAGCTATCAAACTGAACAGTTTGTCTTTATTCCCTGTGAGTCCTCCTGCAACTATTCTGAATACACAACAGCCTCCTCTAATTCATCTCCTTAAAATCCCACTTCTTCCACGTGGAGAAATACAAAGAACTTGTGAAGTGAAACCCACCTTTGACTCTTTCTAGACACTGTGTCCTTGGAGAAAGCCAGTTTATGTTCATCCTGTGCCTTTTTAGGAACGTCCAGAATCCCAAGCACATCCCAGACATGGAGAATGCCTGAGCATATCAACTAGCCCCCTCAAGTCTTGGCCCTGCAAAAAATAAATTCATTGGTTTAATTGTAAGTATGTGAGTAGTCCCTTGCTTACACTTGAGTATTTTCTTAAATTCATATATAAAGTGTGTGTATAGTTATTTTCCCAGCTTAGGTCCAACATACAGAGGTTACAATGTCACTTAGGAAGCATAAAGAAAAAAATGGAATAGTCAACATGTTGCTAGCCAGTTTTCTGGGACTAGGCTGAGACACTTTTTAAAATCATTTGAAACTTGCCAGACAGTCTTCACAGGGGTTTCAGATACAGTAGGATCATTTTAGCCTTTAGAGTCATCTGTGTAGGTCTAAAATTAGGGTTCCTTTATCATCCTGAAAATAAATCTGCATATCCAGAGGGATTTCATCTCACACTCGGGTAGGCATCTAAGATTCTGATCTTCTGTGTCTGGTGAGAAGAAACAATTCACAGACCTACAAGACTAAGATTTGGGAAATACTTACAAAGAGCTGCTACTGTTCTCCAGAAGTTCCATATTCAATTCCTTCTGCATCCAAACTCCAACTGTGACCTCTGAATAAGTGAAGAATAGAAGACAAGGTTATTGTCTTGACATCATTTTAACACTGTCTTTATATACTTTCCATGTAATCATTTCCATGAAATTACTATGTGGAGACAGGGCAAAAGAAACCTAGAAAGAGCAATCCTCATTGAAGCCAACAGTTGGTTTTCTAAAGAAGTTTGGATCGTAGGCATTTCTGGGAAGCGGTGCTCCACACTATGGAAGATTAAAAGGATCTGTGTTCACCCATAAGACACAGAAAATGACTATGGCTTTAATCCCAAATAAACAGAAATCCTGCTGTCAATTGCAGTGCCATAGGATATGACATTTAATCATGATCAGTAAATACCAAGGCCTTATTTTGGCCCCTAAGTCAGGATTGTGACCTAGTAATATAAGAGAGAGTTTGTATCCCTGAAAACCAGCAACATGAGGGCAAAGCTGTTCTTCAAGGGTACAGTTGCAGCCCATAAACAAGTTGTGTCAGGTTCTCCCATGGATGGTCATGAATACCTGCCAGGGAACATGGCTTTCCTGCTCCAGTATCTGCCAAGGATGCTGGGGGAATTTTGCATATTAAGCAGGATCCATTGCTTGCACAGCTTTCACCATTTGTTGTGCCCAGGATAACTGGGGTATTGCATACCTAAGCTCCATCTTGCCCAATGAAGAGAGAGAGGCTCCAGTTCCAGGTATCATTTTCCAAAGCAGGATTTTGGTAGGGAAAGTGTGACATATCTGTAAGCATTAGCAGGGGGAAGCAGGTGTGACGAAAAGAAAGTCAGTCAGCCACATTCATTAGCCATGCACCCAAGATGGATATATGCAGCTATTGTTTCTTAATTTAGAGATGCAAATTAAATAAATGGCCAAATGATATAGATATTAACAAGTCCATTTTAATATCCAAACAATGAAATTTGGACTTAAAATATAAGGGCAATATGAAAACAATATCCAGCTTTTTAAAATTTTTCAGATTTCATAATATAAAATATCACATTTTTTTGCTTAGTAAAATATATAGACTTCAAACCAGCATTTCTCATACACGCTTAGTATGAGTACATTGTTTTCACTTCTTGCACAAGACAGTAGGTTTTTCTAAGCAGTGTACAATATGAAATGAATACCCACTTTTCAGTGCCTTTTCTTCCTTTTGTTCCTCTGGTTTTCCTTTTTCAAGGATTTTCATACTTTTGAAAAGAATCCCATATTGCTGGAAATCTATATTATTTTTTTTTTTTGCGTACTGAACCAGCGAGTCATTAAAACAGAAAAACCAGCAACTTTGTTATCATTGTTCAAAAAACTTGAAGTCAAGCAGAGGGCAAAGGGAAACAAATATTTTAGCTTGCTTTTAAAACCTCGGTGGGTTTCTGTATACATACAGATACATGTAAAACATACAGATATACATATAAAACACAAAGAAATCAGATGAGGTAATAGCACCCCCTTCTGAGGGTTAGGACCAAAGCTTATGCCCTCATTTTAAAGCAAATCATGGTGCTACAGCTTTCCGATACACAGCTCCTACTTCGTCTTTTATCCTGCTGTGCTAGAGAGATGTACATATTATTTACTTGGCATTTATCTGCTCGTCCCTCTGTCACTGCAAGAACTGCTTGGTTACAAGGCAGCAATTATAATTTGGAGCTAGGAAGTCCATGAAAAATTATTTTCTTCAGCTCACCCAGTAATTATTCCATGTATAAAATAGTCCTTGGATTGGTTGTTTCAGATACAAGTGAGAGGTAGCTTCAGGTTTTGCAGTCAGGGGAAGGGTGGGGCAAGATATGAAGGGCTGATGTAGCTCTCAGCAGGAATTTTCAGCAACTCAGTTTTCCTGGGAGTTGAACTTCACCTCTTTCAAAAAAGGGCACAACCTCTTTTCCCCATGCCCTCTGCCTCTCCTAGTCCGTGGTTATGGCAGGAGAACAGACCAAAAGCCCATCTCCCACTTGCAGCAGCAACAAGGGCTCAAGAAGTAGTATCTGCAGCACCTAATGGGATTATAACCAAAGCCATTCCAGTCTCACAAGGGTGATGGTAAGGATATTTATGAGCATTCCTTACCATGTACCTACACCAGCAAACATTGGCTCAGTTCCTCCTTTGGTCTGGCAAAAATGTTGACTTACCTACCAAAAAAGTACTGCATTTTCTACACTCTAAGGGAAAAAACCAGACCAAGGTAATTTCCTGCCTCGTCTGTCCTTTCCCAATAGCAAATTTCGCCCATGCAATTTCATCTTGATGGGAACAAGAAGACGTTTCCCCTACTTGCTCAACACAGCATGGGCTCAGTTTCACCGCACAGTGTGGGCAGAACTCTTGTAACTCAGTGTAGAGCAGTCCTGTGAATGGCTCTGTTCCACCAGGCACGGCTTTAGTGGCACTGAACCATCAGAGCAGCCCGTGGCTCACCAGCCCAAAGCCAAAATAAATCATACCTAATAACAGTATTCATGCCATAAAACCCTCAGAGAGTGATTGAGAACCACAGCCAGGGTCAAGAGTCAAAAGGAGAATGTGACAGTGCTTCTCAAATTCCCACTTCTCACTAAGAAAGGATTCGTGATATATCTCAGCACACACTCTGGATAAGCAGTACCTTGCATAGATGTTGCTGCAGGGTCTGCAACACAGCAGCTAAGAAAAAACCAGAATGCTATTTACTCTTTTTCTGAGCTGCAAAAGAAAGAAATCTGTTTGGTGAAAGGTGCTAGACTCGAATGAAAATAGTGAAGGAACTCTGCAGCTTAAAGCACAGAAATCCACATGACACTGAGCTATGTATAATTTACCATGACAAATCAGTTGTCTAGCAGAAAGAGTCACAGCATGGGAAGAAAAAAACTAGCACACGCTGAAGATAAGATAGACACCATTTTCTGCTTGCAGTGCCAGAAAGGAAAAAAAAAAAAAAGGAGTAAAAATTAAGCCAAACAAATAAAAACAAAATCCAGTAATACTGAAAGGGAAATAAGTTCTTCCAGGACATATATAAAGGAATGCACTATGGAAATCCAACATGGGAATACCATAGCATCATGGGGAAAATATTACATCTGAAAAAAATTATTGAAGTGTACAAAAATCCATGTGATAATGGTGTGATAATGGTGTGATAGTCTCCATGTGATAATGGTGTGAAAATGGTGTGATAATGGTGTGATAGTCCACAGGACACGGTGCTTGCTGCAGGCTGATGTTCTCAACCAAGAGCCTAAGATGATGTGTTTGGAGGGCATCCAAGGAACTGATGCAGGAGACCAAACTCTTAGCCATGTCTTCTGTAGGCTACCAGGCAGACACGTGGTGTGACAAACACCTTGTCTCAAAAGTGTCTCACTGGACAGACACAAGGAGCATCATCTCCCTGGCCAGAAGGAAATGTCTTCCTTCCATGTCCGCCCACGTTTGCCGTGGGATGCTTTCCTGAATCAAGGCGTGCTGGGGCTTGGGACTCTCTCCTTACCCTGCTGATGTGCTGTCACACCAAGCTGAAGTGGCTCGGCTGGATCCAGCACCTCTTGATAATCAGTGAACGTAAGTGTGGCACTGAATTGATGCACAGCATTGCCTCTTCCACTGCTGGCAGGGCTCTTGCTCTCTCGAGCCCCTCTGCTCAGCACGACGGCACATCAGCAGGCTATGCTGAGAAGAGAAACAACATGAGGCACAAAGGAGCAGTGCTAACAGAAGCAGGGGGATACGGCAAAGGAGAGCTGAAAGCCTGTGAGCAAAGAGGAGAAGGAAGGAAAAATTAGGTTGACGACCATCTGAATAAAGACTTTATAGGGGGAATAAAATGTGATGTATTTCTGTGCTTGTACTTTTCCCTTTACACAGGCAAGAAGCAGAAATGATGGTTTTAATACCGTTCATGATGAAATTCAGAAAGGAAATTTAAAGAGATTCGAAGGCATAGCCCTGAGAGCTCCTGCTCCTGAGCTGCTAGGCCAATAATTTTCAAGCTGTGGTCCATTGTGACTTGTACCGCCAGGCTGTGTTTACACTGTGACTTAGTGCCAGCAGTACCGCTGGATAAGGCCTTTCAGCAGATCAGCATCAAATCCTATTTTCAAAGACTTAAAACAAAACCAAAACCAACAATAACAAAAGCCTCATTAAAAAAAATTGCCCTGAACAAAACATTGGGGTGATATTGTACATCCTGGACAATTTCCCCACCAACTTTTAAATGAACATATTTGAGCTTTGTAAGATGTCCATTCTGTGTGGATTTTGGAGGCATTGTGGAATGTATAGGGTTTCAAAGTCTATCCAAAGTTTTCTGGGTAAGAAACTACATTATGTGCAGGAACATAAAGGTGGCCCACGCAATCTAAACAATGACACTCAAGCTGGATGAGGAGCAAATTTAAAATTACCAAGACTTTCCAATATTCAGGCTCCACCTTCTTTAGGTGTTTTAAAAGAAGTGCAGCTGGTGCACTGAAGTATGTAACCATGAAGCTACAATATTAGGCACACAGAGCCCAGTACTGGAATAGATAGCCTTTGCTTCTCTGCCACTGTGTTGATGGTACTATATCTCCATAAATGTCTCTTGTTCAAATTAATAAGAAAGCATATTTTGAAGTCTAGAGGGAATGGAAATCCCTGGTCACCCTGAACATGAAAAGGGTAGTGCAAACTTTGGACAACCCAGGCAAAAAATTGTTGCTCCAATGACTAAAGGGGAAGTTAGAATAATTGTCTTACACTGCAGTTCTACAGGTAAAATGGCTAATGTCCTTTCCCTTGCCTGATGTTCTGGCCCAGAACCAGTTTACCGGTTCGTTTCTTTCACTGTGTCAAGTTCAATGCTTTTGTCTTATCCTTCTCAGTTAACCTTGTGCTTTTCCCTGTTTACCACCCTCTTGCTCCTCTCACCCCATTGATCTCTCCCACTTGCTGGCTGGGATATTAGCCTTGGTTTGACTGCAGGCCAAGGCGCAGGAGCAGAACGTCCCTATGTGCTGAAAGAAAAGTTGTTGGGAAAGAAGGCAGGCCTGGCTGAACAGAAAACTTTGCTGGAACTCAGAAAAGTAAAAAAAAAAAGAGACTTTGTGAGCTCTGGAAGAAGGAGCAGGCAACCCGGGAGGACTACAGAGATGTTGTTGAGATTTTACAGGGAGAAAATGAGAAGGGCCAAACCCAGCTAGAACTTAATTTGGCTACTGCTGTAAAAGTCAATAAAAATGTTTCTATAAACACGTTAGCAACAAAAGGAGGACTGAGGAGAATCTCCATCCTTTACTGTATGTGGAGAGAAACATAGTGACAAAGGATGCGGAAAAGGCTGAACTACTAAATGTCTTCTTTGCCTCAGTATTTAATAGTAAGACCAGTGATTCTCCATGTACCCAGGCCTCTGAGCTGGAAGACAGGGATGGAGAGCAGAACAAAGCCCCCATAAGCACAGGGGAAATGGTTAACAAGGCGTTAGACCCCTTAGACACCCACAAGTCCATGGGGGCAGATGAAATCCACTCAAGACTACTGAGGGAGCTGGCAGAAGCGCTCACCAAGTTACTTTCTATCATCTATCAGCTGTCCTGGCTAACTGGGGAAGTCTCATTTGACTGAAGGTTAGCCAATGTGATGCTCAGCTACAAGAAGGACTGGAAGGAGGATTTGGGAAACTACAGGCCTGTCAGACTGACCTTAGTATCATGGAAGGTTATGGAGCCGATCATCTTGAGTGCCATCTCATGCCACATACAGGACAACCAGGTGATCAGGCCCAGTCAGCATGTGCTTATGAAAGGCAGGTCCTGCTTGACTAACTTGATCTCCTTCTATGACAATCTGACCTGCTCCGTGGATGAGGGAAA
>NW_010268029.1:0-2401 GCF_000690775.1 Eurypyga helias
GCCGGAGTTAAACCACGACAGCTGAACACTGGAACAACAGCTCGGGCAGTAGGGGATTCCCTCGTTTAAGAAAGCTGTTCTAGTTGAAATGAGAGTTACGGGCTGAACTGGTTTTTGAGGTGTGATGGGTTGCTGCAGCCTACGGCTGTGACTGTCGCTCCAGCAGCAGTTTCTGTGCTGCCTTGTGGCTACTTTTTGGCGATGGGAGCTTTGTGAGCTGCACGCTGACTCAGAAAAGCCTCTCTTGGAATCTGTTAAAAAATAAGGTGAACACCTGTAGCTGTGAATACCGTGGTGAGTAGCTGGAATTGTGAGACCTGTTTAACGAGTGTTTTGTGTGATCCTTCATCTTTTCTAAGGGCTGCCTTCGGATGGACCCTGCGGAGAGGCAGACCTGTGAGCAGCTGCTGCAGCATCCCTATTTTGACAGCATTAGGGAGGCAGCAGATCTGGGGAAAGAACATGAAAAAACGGCTCGGAAACCAGCCAGGCTGACTCAGAAGCACATGCCAGGGGTAAGGTTTCATAGTGGTAGCTACTCTTTGTGCCTGAGGAGGGGACAGGGTCGCTCTGGCTCCCCGGAGGTGGGCTCATGCTGGCAGGTAACAGTGGGAGAGCTGCATTGGTCCCAGACGAGGAGAAAGTGAACGTCCCGGCTGAAGTTACTCAGTACCCACTGAATTCTGTGTTGTGTCACTGGGGGTAAGCAGCACAGGGATGTGAAAGGCCAGGTTTATCTAGGAATGTACATTCCTGACAAAGAAAAGCAGGATGGCTGAACAAACTGGACGGGCTGGTTTAATTTGGGTTTCTCTGGGGTCTTCTTGGTGCTTTCAAATCCCAAATTATGGAGATGGAAAAAATGCCCAGTTCCATTTGTAGCTGCTCATAGGATGTGATCCCTTACTCAGTTCCAGATGTTACACAATGTGTTCCTGCATCTGGAGTTGCCAAGTAAACATCTCGATGCCGTCTCAGTCTTTCCAGACTCCAGCCCAAGGTCCCAGCCTCATGATGAGGGTCATTCAGCCATTCGTTCTTCCTGTGAGCCACATTCCCCAGGACAGCCCTAACATTGAACCGGTGACGTGCAGGGAAGTGGGAAGTGTAGGGTGGAATGTTCCATATATATATACATATTCCTGGATCAAACTGATTCGCCTCTTCCATTTCTGTGACATAGGATATAACTAATATTTTTCTTGCCCTGCATGACTGGAATAACTTCAATCATAGAATCATGGAATGGTTTGGGTTGGAAGGGATCTTACAGACCATCCATTCCCACCCCCCTGCCATGGGCAGGGACACCTTCCACTAGACCAGGTTGCTCCAAGCCTCATCCAGCCTGGCCTTGGACACTCCCAGGGATGGGGCATCCACAGCTTCTCTGGGCAACCTGTCCCAGTGCTCCCCACCCTCTCTGGGAAGAATATTCAAGGAATATTGGAATTGTTACGTATATCCAAGGATACAGTGAGCTGTTCTGGTTGCAGTCCAGCTGTAGAACACCAGGTCCATGGCTCTCGGTTTGAAAAGTTCAGGGTCACAGCATCCGTGAGACGTGAAACGCGTGCTACGTCGTCCCTTCGAGCAATCCCGCAGCGTAACCTCTCCTTCAGTTGCAGCACCTGCCTCAGTTAACCTGCAGTAAGGCCCTACCGCCCTCGGACAGCAAGAAGCACTGCTGCAAGGCACGGCAATCAAACTACCATTTCCCCAACATCTGACCCGGTGGCAGGTTAGAATCCATTTATTGCTCCAAGTTCGGGTCATTCGGAATGTACAGTTCTACCCAAGCACATGTACCAGAGTGATTTGATTTTGAATAAACGTGGCTTGTTTTCCCAGTTTACTGGCTGTGTTTGGCTACGGGGCAAGGAACATCCTCTGTGCTCAAAACCTGGAGCACAGCTGTTTCCTCTGCCCAGCACCGTCTCTGTTCAACAACAGTAAAAGCTGTTTCCACGGGACACATGCTATGTCCCCGCCGAGTGTGCCTGTCTGCCTGTCCTGATGAAAACGCTGTGTTCTTCCAGACGACGGTCATTCCCTTCTCAGCAGGAGTGATGTGGATGCAGCTGAAGAGGCAGCTGCACTAACCGAGTCTGTGCTCGCATACAGCAAAGAGGTCTGCAAGGGCCTAGGAGACCCCGCTTCTCCACAAAGACAGCGACGTTCGGGTCCTCAGCCGAGTGCTGGGGAGCAGGTTACACCACCTGTCTGTAGGGAGCCCGTTTAAAACAAACAAGGGCTGCGGAGTCAAAGCCTGAAGAAGCCGGAAGGTCTTTATCAAACCAGCCCCCACTGACTGCGGGAGATTCTCAGCAAGTGCACAGCGCTCACTGCCACAGCATCAGTGTCCAGTCACAGCACCTGTGGGTGGGAAGGGACCTTAAAT
>NW_010268030.1:0-209 GCF_000690775.1 Eurypyga helias
GCAGCAGCCTCACAAGCAGGGAGATGCTCCCGCTATGCCGAGCAGAATCCCGGTGTTTTCCCGGTGTTTGGAGAGCAGCGTAGCGCTGCCGGGAGAGAGGGATGAGAGGAGAAGCCAGGTTAGCTCCCGGGGGCTGGGGGGAGCGGTGGGGGGCTCCAGCTGGGCGCTCAGCAGCTCCTTGGCTAACTGCCCCCGAGGAACAAGACCGC
>NW_010268030.1:242-8303 GCF_000690775.1 Eurypyga helias
CTGGGAAACGGGAGGACATGGTCCCCTGGGCTTAACGCACTGCTGAGCGTGGTTGCCAG
The DNA here is from genome assembly GCF_000690775.1 of Eurypyga helias. NCBI lineage: Eukaryota > Metazoa > Chordata > Aves > Eurypygiformes > Eurypygidae > Eurypyga > Eurypyga helias. Next base: position 302 of record NW_010268030.1, read on the forward strand.
GGAGCAGAAAAGGCAGTCGGGGGAGCATTTATTTCGTACATCAGAAGGCAAAGAAGCAGCTGAAGCTGAGGAGCGGGGGCTGCCCCTCCGAGCTGTGTCGGGTCCGCGGGATGCAGCTCCTGTGGGGCGGGGGGAGTCTGGTAGTCCCGCATTCCCACCTCTCCCTTTCCTCCCTTCCAGAGCCAAGGATCTGAAAACCCGCTTAGGGATCCTGCTTCACAAACCAGAGCTGGGACACAGGATCGGGACCTCCAGCAAGTTGCAGCTGGGCTCCAGGCAGAGGTAAGCCAAGCGTCGCTATGTCCCGGGTTCAGCCCGGGACATGTCCCCATGGACCAGGCTGTCCTGGGGGATGCTCCTGCCCATCTGCGTGGCGGAAAGGACAGAATGCAGCTCGCCCTCCCCGTGGTCCCACCCCGGCAGGCAGGGAAGGCGGATCACTTCCCAGCTCCACCAGTTATAAAATCAGACTGGGGAGCTGATGCTCAGTCAATAGGCACAAGATTGCAGGGCCTTAGCCATAGGCAAGAAACCTGGAGGGCTCCTGCAATTCCTATTGTCTCCGGCCACTGCCTGGGACCCCCAGGGAATGCAGGCAGCATTAAAACCAAAATACTAAATATTGCTGCTGAAGGCAAAGCATCTTATTGCAGAGGGGGCCCACTGGGCTTGTACCAGCAGAAAAGGGCTCCCTGGAGTATTGTGTACGTGGAGCTGCACTATGGAGCTGAGGTCTGGCGAGCCGTCAGGGAAGGTAAAAGAAAGGGAGAAAGGAAAGAGAGCCCACAGGTAATGGATACTGGGGGTCTTGCTTCGGTTTCTTACTGGCTGCTGCTGCCTCCCTTGTTGCATTGTCTCCCGTTAACGGAGATGTTTGACTGCAGCGATTCCATCCTTCGGCATGGGACAACAAGCCTTACATCCTTTTATCTTTTCCAGAGACTCCTCACAAGAGGTACTCGAGTGGAGGGAATCCTTCGACCAGCTTCTGAAGAGTAAAAGTGAGTAGGATCTTGTTTTCCTCTCTCGGTGAGGGTGCATAGGGCAAACGCTCTCCCAGGGAGCAAGAGGGTGACTGTACGCCTGCAGCCAGTGTACGGGGAAAGCTTGTCTCCTCCTCAAATGAGATGGATTAGGAATTAGAAAGAGGCCCCTTTCCTGCCCTGACGGAGCCAACGCATGGGGCTCGTTGCCTGGTTTGTGAAGCTTTTCCCTTTTCTTCTGGCTGGGTGCTTTATTGGGAGCTTGAGTGCTGCCTCACTGCTGGCTCAGGACAGGAGCATCGTCATGGGCATCCTGTGCATGGATGAGGTTGGATTCAGATTGGACATCAGGAAGAAATTCTTCCCGGAGAGGGTGGTGAGGCACTGGGACAGGTTGCCCAGAGAAGCTGTGGATGCCCCCTTCCTGGGAGTGTCCAAGGCCAGGCTGGATGAGGCTTGGAGCAACCTGGTCTAGTGGAAGGTGCCCCTGCCCATGGCAGGGGGTGGGACTGGGTGGGCTTTAAGGTTCCTTCCCACCCAAACCGTTCTGTGATTCCACAGGGAGAAGGAATCCAGCCACTTTACTGAGTTACATGTAGCCATTTTCCATTCCAGTATTTGCTATACATACGGCGCTGTGCAGGGTTCCCATAAGGTGCTGTGTCCCTCTCCCCCAGGCAGACAGTACCTCCAGACCCAGATACGGGACTTATTTTTGGGTGCCACACGTAATCCCTTCCTTACGCTGGGCTTTACAGCCGGTGCACAAAGGTAGCAGTGCCAAATTTTAATACAGGAGTGGTTGTCTACCTCAAAAGCTATTCCACAGCGAGAGAAAGTCCTCCCACAGTGCTAGTTTGGGGCGAGATGTGGTTTTTTCCCAGCTTTCCTCACATGCTGTGAGGATGCTAACAAGGATCTCCAGCTTTGGACCTTAACACATCCCCCCAGCCTGGCTCTGAAATCCGTTATGCAATTACTCTCCCATACTCCTCAGCATCTCATTCCCCCTAGATTTCAGCCGAGAAATAAAAATAAAGCCATCGCTGCTCGGTTCCTGCAGGCATACTGATACCTCAGTGGATTTCTCCTTAGGTGGAATTAGCTCTTTTCCGAAGCTGTAAAGAAAATACTCTGAAGCCTCATTATAGAAAGGTCAGATAAATAAAACCAGAGGATTACTTGTCTGTGGGAAAGGATTTTATTGGAGTCTGGAGGCCAATTAGCAGCGTCTCAGAGGGTGGAATTTGCCCGGAGGGAAAGGAAATCTGCAGATGTCATGGTCTGAGCTCCCAGGGTGATGCTGCAGGCAGCGCCGGCAGCCATCCTCCTCCTCCTCCCCCTCTCCTGCCCTGTTAACTGCTCTTCTCTCCCCTCCCCAGGCGGGGTGACAGCCTTCCACACTTTCCTGAAGACGGAGTTCAGCGAGGAGAACCTCGACTTCTGGCTGGCATGCGAGGACTTCAAAAAGACCCGGTCGAAAACCAAGCTGGCCTCCAAGGCCAACAGGATCTTTGAGGAGTTTGTCCAAAGTGAGGCGCCCAGGGAGGTGAGAAGGTTTTTGGCCTCTGTCCTGTGGCATCGAGCAGGGTGGGAAAGGAATAAAATATCCCGGTGGGTTTATTAAAGTGGGAAGGTGTGCTCTTGTTCACGAGAGCTTTCGTTGCAACCTCGCGTGGCCAACCGACGTGAAGGGATATAAAAGTTTACGAGCACCGCCGCCCTCCTCTGAGGATGAAGACGTTTTCCTCCCGCCATGGGAGGGGAGCTAACGCCGAGCTAATCTTTGTGGATGCTGCTTCCTTGCAGGTGAATATTGACCATGAAACCAGGGAGATCACCCGGAAGAACCTCTCAGGTGCCACCTCCGCTTGCTTCAATGAAGCCCAAGCCAAGACCCGCACCTTGATGGAGAAGGACTCCTACCCCCGGTTCCTCAAGTCTTCCTCCTACCAGGACATGACCAAGCAGGCCACCAGCCGCGGCCTCAGCAAGCGGTCGCATACCTGACCCCAGCCCCAGTCCGCCGGGGGGGGACGAGCCAGGGGACCAGGCAGAGGCTGAGAGATGGCTTGCGAGGGCGGAGGTCTGCAAGGCGGGGTTTTGGCTGAAGTTCTGGCATTTTAGGAGGATCTCCAGGACCTCGGGCGGTTCTACTTCTCACCGAGCTGCTGGGAAGAGAGGTCCTCCTTCCCCGGAGGAGCAGAGTGGGTGGAATGACCCGGATGTCTCCCCTTGCAGCACGGCTGGAGACCTGCACCACCGCAGGGACAAAGAAATTGGATTTGAGTTGCAAGCCTAGGAAAAAGAGACCGGATTCCCCTGAGCATCCATAACCAGAGAGCTCCTGCCGGCTCTCAGGACTCTGCCTCTGACCTGCAGCATCGGCTGCCGGCTGCAGAGCCAGCACAGGAGCCTGCAGTTCTCACTGTTCCGGGGGTGACCCCCCCACTAGACCTGTCTGCAGGGCTTTTTCTGTGAGGGAAGGGACAGAATAAAAGTCCAAGGACTACATGGCACCTTCAGCCGGAGCGACCCTGCACCTGCCTGCTCCTGATCCTGAGATCCTCATTCTGCTGTTTCCTATGCATGATCTGCAGCAAAGCTTTACACCTTCTTCCAGTATAGCGCATCCCTAACAGTGACATTTTTATCCCTCGCTTAAGTTACGTGGCCTTGAGATTGCACATAATCTTAGGTCACACGCATAACTTTTTATTACTGTTATTTATTTTATCGTTACTGTTAAATAGGTATGTATTTATTAGAAGAGCACTGCTCGACGCAGACACACGCCCCTTGCTCCGAGGAGCCTGTAAATTAAATTATTTTAGATATGGTAGCACTTAGCACACCTCCCACCTTTACTGTATAATAACTTGAGGGATGAGCAGACGGACCTGTGAAACAACCACGGAGCAAGGTACGCGAACAGCAGCGATGAGAGCTGCGGTCCGGGAGGGCTGCTGGAGGGGTGGGAGGCAGCAGGTTTCCCGTGAGCTCGGAGGAATTGATGGTAGTAAAAGGATGCTTTGAGGTTCATGCTGTTTCCCCCCTTAAAGTTGTGGACAGCATCTAGGCACGTGGACTAGACAGGGAATAGCGATGGTAAAACAGGCACTTTGGTGAGTGATCCTCTTGAAAACTCTTTTTTTTTTTTATACATGGGAGAGAAACCTGGGGTTTTCCCCTGGTTTACATTGGGCTTGGTGTTCCCTTGGCCCGTGAAACCAGCTTGCAGCCATAGCAATTCCGCAGCAACCGTGTGGGTGGGTGATGTGGATCCCACCAGTGTCCCGTGCTGGGTCACGTGCCACCAGCATCGTTTCCCACTGAGGCAGCCTGGGGCTGCCACGTGTACCTCCATTTATCCCTGAAGACCAAACCTGGAGGTCCTTATCCTGCTGGTACTTGCTGATTGCCAAGGAAACCATCTTTTGCCCTCCCTCAGCCTTAGCTGAAGCACAGGGCTGTTGGAGCAGAGCGAGGGACCAAGGACCAGTCTGGGGATGTGATTCTGAGTCCTCTTCCACTTCCCCCATCTCGGTTCTACCTCTGAGCCTCGGTGGGTCCCAGCTGCGTTTACAGGGAGATTTTAGCTGTTTTCTTATTTATTATTTATTTTTACAACTGGAACCACCTTCGTTGTGTTACTGAAGTGAATGACGCACAATGGTCCATTTTCATTACTAACACAATATTGACATTAGAAAATAAAATGTAAAGAGGAACATACTGTGACAATGTGGGGTTTTTTTTGGTTGTGGGCTTTGACTTGATTGTTACATTCTAAATCTGGATGACTTGTAAAGGATACTAAAGAAAGCTGCTTGTGTTGGATGGCTCAAGAGGCATTTACAGTCACTAAATGTTGCAATGCCAGGGAACAGAAAAGGAAGGGGAAGATTTTGAAGAGTACAGCTTCCTGGGGACATGGACCTGTTGGAGTGAGCCCAGAGGAGGCCACGAAGATGCTCCGAGGGCTGGAGCCCCTCTGCTATGGGGACAGGCTGAGAGAGTTGGGGTGTTCAGCCTGGAGAAGTGAAGGCTCCGGGGAGACCTTATAGCACCTTCCCGTGCCTGGGGGGGCTGCAAGGGAGCTGGGGGGGACTTTTTACAAGGGCCTGTAGTGACAGGACAAGGGGTAACGGGGTTAAATTGAAAGTGGGGAGGGTTAGATTAGATATCAGGAAGAAGTTCTTCTCTGAGAGGGTGGGGAGGCACTGGGACAGGTTGCCCAGAGAAGCTGTGGATGCCCCATCCCTGGAAGTGTCCAAGGCCAGGCTGGATGAGGCTTGGAGCAACCTGGTCTAGTGGAAGGTGTCCCTGCCCATGGCAGGGGGTGGGACTGGTTGGGCTTTAAGGTCCTTTCCAACCCAAACCATTCTGTGATTCTGTGGTATTTGGCTTATTGAAGAGAACTGAGCAGTTCACAGCAAGAATGAAAGCAGAAAAAGTTTTGATACACTGAATGTCAGGGGCTCAGTACTGTTTGCATTGCTCGGCATTTTCTGAGCACTTCACAGGACTGCAGTTCCCAATACCCATTTAATATCAGTAAGACACCCTTGTTTTAGAAGTGCAGGAGGTTTCAAGTTAGGGCTGCTGTTCGCTTTTGAGTTGCTGTCATAAATAATGTTTGATTTTTATCGATAACTCAGCTGATGATCGAATTCATTTACAAGAGGGGAAGTATCTGGCCCTAGAGGGGATGTTAGAAAACACCTCTGTAGCAGCATGTGCTGTCTCTGAGGTCTGAGCAGTCCCCTGTGTCTCTATGGGATGCTCTGGGCGGGCAGAGCGCGGGGTGGGCGATGTGTGCACCTCCAGCGACCGCGGGAGGTCTGCCTGCATCACATGCGGTGCAGGGCGGCCAGCATCCAAGTGCAGCACAGAAATGCTAATGTTCCCAATAAAACCCAAACAAAGCATGTTTTTAAGTTGTCTTCTATTTCTTGTGTGTTTTGGAAGCCTGCGTCAGCGGAGAGGAGTGTGAAATGAATTTAAAGTTGATGCTCCATTTAAAAAATAATTAACTGGCCAATTAGAAAAGTAAGGAAAACAGAATGAAAATCTTTTTAAGCTTTCTTTAGAAGGAAATTTGGGGCTGCGTCCATGTTTGATGCACCGTGTATGGAAACGGATGGCCCAGGACACGTCTTAGCCTCAGCGGTAGCGCTTATTCACAGGTGACACCAGAACATCCATCCCTCTTGCAGCGTAGTTTCGTCTCCGCAAGTCTGAGATGCCTCCCAAAGAGAAAACTCGGTCAACAAAACCAGGCTTGTGTCCAGTGCGTTCTCCACGATTGCTGGCAAAACCCAGTGGTAACATAACAAAACCTTTAAAGCCTTGGGAGGGTAAAAAAACCCACCCCAACCCACAAAACCATGTTGAGAAAGAGGAGCCAAAGCTTCCCGCGACCGCCTTTGGGCACGACTGGCTGCGGTCGCTTCCAATAAACCGCGGCCGAAATTTCCCAGGGCGGAGGCTGCGAATTTGGAAACAGCAGAGAAGATTTGAGCTCCGGGGAGCAAATGTGGGGGCTGGGGCTGGTTCCCCCCTGGGCATGACACATACTTGCTCCAGGGCCAGGTTTCCATGAGCTGGGATGGGGGGTGGATTTATTTGGTGGAAAAAAACCCCACCCCTTTCCCTGTGCCCTGGGACGGGGCACATTCCCAGCAGCAGCTCGGTGGGGTGGCATCGCCGCTCAGCCACCCCATCTCCTGCAGCTGGGGGGTCCCCACTCCGGCAGGACCAAGCAGCCTTAGGGCACGTGCTTTTGTGCACGAGTGGCCCCATGAAGAGACGTATTTGGGCAGGGGGATGGTGTGTGGGCGCTGAGCTTTCTGCTCTGTGCACTGCAACAGGTACACATGCATGTCAACACGCATGTGCCGGCAAAATCATGTGTGTTTGCGTGTGGATGTGCCTTCATCCATGACTTTTTTAAAGACAGCCTGCAAATAAATGCTACAAATGTTGTTTACATGTGCTTTTGAAGGAAGCTCACCAGCGGAAGGGATGCACTGAGCCATCTCGAATGCTGCAAACGCCTTACCCAGCATTTTACAGCGCTCTGCCAGCCTCTGCGCCAGCCGACGGGGAGGGGGCAGCTGTAGCACACTGCTTCCCGCCCTGCAGCTTTCGCCTTCACAGCCTTGGCCCCACTAAAGCCCCAGAAAGCAGCCCTCCTGCCCCCCCGGAGCTGGGCTGCATGTGCTGGAGGGCAGCTCTGGCCCACTGAGGCTGCAATCTGGGCTCTGTCTGCAGGGAAAAGCCTGGAATGAGAAACAGCTGGGAGAGATGCTGCTGGGGAACCACCTCCGCTGCTCGGGAAGTGCATTTAAGCTCAGGTGCTTGGCCTGGCTCCTTGTTTAATCTGTATAGGTTGATCTGGGATGTTTTTGATGGACCCGCTCTGCCTGGGAACTGGGATGCGGTGCCCTGCTTGGTAAGGTCCCTGCCTGCCTTGCTATTGCCCTCACCTCTTCCTCCCCACCCGCTTGCTAGCAGATGCAGATTTTAAGTATAAAAATACTGCATGGCAAAGCAAAAACGTGGTCAGTGCTCCTGCGTGGATAGCATCACCTGCCAGCGTTTAAATTCATCCTTCTGGCTATTTTCCAGGGCTGTGTTCCAGCACTGAAAGTCACATCAGCATGGCCAAGCATATAAACTCTGGGATGTCCCCATTTGGAAATATAATAAGGATCAAGTGCAGGGCACGTGGAGAAAAAAAGCGCCACCCTGCTATTCAGAGCCCCTTTAAAAATTATTTTGCCTTGGGTAAGCAGTTTTTGTTGCCTTGTTGTAGCTCATGTTTATTTGGGGCTGGTGGCCATGGCGAGGGTGCTCAGGGATCTTATCTCAGGGGAAGGGTTACAAAACGGGTGTAGGTCCATCAGGATGGAGGGGAAGGAAGATTTGCTTAATTGTGCCCTTGATCTCTCTGCTGACTGTGTCTCAGCAGCTCATTTCCCGAGCCCCTGTGTGTGTGAGGGGGCAAAGACAGC